>NW_017307365.1:242745-315868 GCF_000935625.1 Nanorana parkeri
TGTGTGTAGATCTATACAGGCAACTAAGACTTACTATGAATTTGTCTACACATCTGTTTGTGAAGGACAGAGGTTAGTCGCATCCAGGTTTTGATGGTGACTTTTGTTGTTCCGGACACATGTCAATGCACCATGTTTAAATGCATGTGTCGGTGGCAGAATATTAGATACTTCTGGACGCATACGCACGTAGATGCATGCATGCGTAAGTCCTTAACGCAGATAGCAGCATATTTCTGGCCACCTGGCTGGCATGAATGTACCTGTATGTCGCCTACCTTAGGTGTATGGGCACCCACTATGTAAACCTGGTTGGCTTAAGCTCTGCATATGGGGGTTTCCCTGAACAGGACGTTGTTAGTGCATCCTTTTACTGGACGCATGCAGTTTAAACATCTGTTGGGCTGTTTATAGCATATGCTCGGTTAGGGGTCTTCAATGGGGCATAGCTTTTTTCCAGGCTATTACATGAATATCAAGCTTGGTCTTGTATCCACCCCAAGCATGGCTTCAGGGTGTCGGTGGTCGGTTTCGTGTTTTTTCATTCTCTTCGATTTCACACAAGAGAATCGGCATTATATCTGGGAGGATGGCAAGGGTGTATTTGCCCTGCGTAGGAATGGTGCAGGAATACTGGCTGCTCTCTGAATTCAGAAGGCATTTTGCATGCTCAGGCACACGATTTAGAGACATTGTATTTGGTACAGTCAAAAGCAGTGTGTTGCATGTCAGATAATTTTTGTGGAGCACTGGAATCGAACACGGAGGTGTGATTTGAAACTATTCTGGGCACACACCCAAATGCAGCAGATATGGACAAGCCATGATAAACCAGATCACTCCAGAGACAGGCTACATACTTCAGGGTTTATGGTTGTGCCTGCACCCATGTAATCTAGGCATCGTTTAGGGATGGGCGGGTGTTTTTTACCCCCAACAGGTCAGTATGTCGAAGTGACGACCTGCTTGGGTTTTCTACATACATCAGCTTCTCTATTCTGCCTATAGTATCGGAGGAGTGTCAAACCTTAGGATCATAGGCCAGCCACGTGACATTTGTTTGATCTCACAGTTGCTTCGTCTTGAACTTACTTAGGTAGAACTTACTTACCCAGTGAGCCCTTGGGTTCTGTTAAAGGTCAGAAGTCCTGGAATTGACAGGCTTTGATCAAGAGCCTAAGTACAGCTGTCCTAGACAAATCTCAAACAACTCTGCACCTTCTTGGTGTCTGGGTGAGTGTACACATAGGTATGTATGTACGCACGCCTTCCTTCCTGAGAGGCCTTAATCCATGGTATCTTAGCCAGGTGATGACCAAGTGTGTACAGCCACACTCGTGGTATATTTTGACATGTATATCAATAGAGGGTTGGCGTCCCTCTTTTTATCCTGTTTCATCCATAGGATGGAAGTTGGCTTCTAAATCTGACAAAGCTTTAGTAGGTTTCTCTGGTACTACTTGGACTTCTGTCACTCCTTGAGGAGCTCCAAGAATGTTTTTGACCTGTTTCAGGGCCTGATACAGGCTAGCAAACACCATAACACTGATGTTTGGTGGCTTCGGATGTGCATCGCCCTGTCATCCTCTAGAAGGGTTTATAACCAGCTGCAATGATGGCCTTGGACTCATCTGGGGCATAGGGGCTATGGTCGCCAGAGAAAATCTGTAAGGAAGTCACTGAGCTGCGTTTCAATCTTTGGCGTAGCACTGCAGAGTTACCCTCCATCTGTTGTGATCAGACTCTCGGTAGTAAGGTGCTCTTGCCAGTGCCCCCCCCGGTTAAGTATATTATTCCTAATTTATCCTCTCAGAGGCTGCCCTGGACGATGACTGGGGAAAACCTAAGTTAGGTGACTGGTAACTTATTTTCCAGGAATTGGATTCCCGCCCTGCTTATTGAGTGGTGTGTTTCAACATGAGTTTCATTGTTACTTCCTGGTGGTCCTTTCCTGCCTTCGGTTCTATGATAATACTGAGGTGGTTAGGAGGGACCGCCCTTTTTATTCTAATTGTGGATGATGTGTTTCCTGTTTCAGGTGGGAGGATCCCATCTCTCAGAGGCTGCCCTGGACAATTCCTGGAAAATAAGTTACCAGGTACCTAACTTAGGTTTTTCAATGGGGTTTAAGTCTGGGCTCTGACTAGGTCAGTCATGCAAGGACATTCACCTTTTTCTCCTTCAACCACTGTGTGGTCATTTTTGCTGTTTGCTTTGGGTCATTGTCATGCTGGAGGGTAAACCTTCTTCCCATTGACAACTATCTGGCAGAGGGCAGCAGATTTTTCTCAAGAATTTGACGGCATTTTGCCCCATCCATTATTCCTTCTATCCTGACAAGTGCTCCAGTTCCTGCTGCAGAGAAACACCCCCATGCTTTACTGTAGGAATGGTGTTATTTGGATGGTGAGCTGTATTGGATTTCCGCCAGAGATATCGTTTGGTGTTCAGGTCAGATGAGACTAAAATTTTTTGGCCTGAACACCTTTTTTCCATGTGGCCTCAGAATCTTCAAGGTGCGTTTTGGCAAAGCTCAGTTGTGACTGCATGTGGCCTTTCCTGAGAAGTGGCTTTTTTCTTGCAACCCACCCATACAAGCCACATTTGTGGAGAATTTGTGATATTGCTGCCACATGCATGCAATTATCACTCTTTGTCATAAATTCCTGTAACTGCTTCAGAGTTGCTGTAGGCCTCTTGGTAGCCTCTCTGACCAGTTTCCTCCTGGCTCTTTCATCCAATTGAGTGACGTCCTGATCCAGGGAGGGTCTGTGCTGTACCAAATGCCTTTCACTTCTTAATAAAAGACTTCACTAACCTTCTAGGCATTGATAAAGCCTTTGACATTGTTTTGTATCCATCTCCAGACCTTTGCCTGTCCACAATTTTATCCTGAGATCTTTTGACAGTGCCTTGCCACCCGTAGTTAATTGTTTGCTTCAGTTGCACTACCAGGGACTGAAATGCTCCAGGAAAGCTCTTTTCTTGCCGATCTAGTCAAAATGACCACAGATGAACACAGTTGAAAGTCAAATGGCTTTGTGTGCCATTGAGAAGGTGATTAGCTACACCTGATTTGAGTTTACAAGTCATTTTTAGGAGGGGTGATCCTTTTTCAAACTCAGTGATTTCTGTTTTTTTTCTGACATAATACCAATATCTTTCACTTGGATGGTATAAGTTGCACTGAGTAAATAAAGCTGCATAAAACAAAAACTGTGTCTGTCTTCATTTCAGGCTGCAAAGCAACAAAATGTGATTATTTTAAAGGGGGGTGATTCTTTTCTATACCCACTGTGTACATGATAGATTTAGATGTATACAACCATCAGGCGTAACATTATGAGCTCAGAGTTCTTGAAAAAGTTAATGCTGGTCCTAAAAGAAAGGGGTATGAATACACAGTACATCGCAGTTTGTTGCGTATGGGGCCGCATAGCCGCAGAGCGGTCATGGTGCCCATGCTGACCCGTGCCCACCTCTTTGTTGCGTATGGGGCCGCATAGCCGCAGACCGGTCATGGTGCCCATGCTGACCCGTGTCCACCTCTAAAAACGCCTACAATAAGCACGTGAGCATCAAAATTGTACCATGGAGTAGTGGAAGAAAGTGGCTTGACCTGATGAATCATGTTTTCTTTTACATCATTTGGATGGCCAGGTGCGTGTGTGTCGCTTACCTGGGGAAGAAATTGCACCAGGATGCACTATGGGAAGAAGGCAAGCCAGCGAAGGCAGTGTGATGTATTGAGCAATGTTCTGCTGAGAAACCTTGGGGCCTGCCATTCATGTGGATCTACTTTGACATGTACCACCTACCTAAACATTGTTGCTGACTGAGTACACCCCTTAATGGAAACAGTATTCCCTGATGACAGTGGCCTCTTTCAGCAGGATAATGCGACCTGCCACACTGCAAAAATGGTTCAAGGATGGTTTGAGGAACACAACTTGTTTGAGGTGTTGACTTGGCCTCCAAATCTCCAGATCTTACAGGACTTAAAGAATCTGCTACTTGAAGCTTGGTGCCAAAAACCACAGCATACCTTCAGAGGTCTAGTGGAGCCCATGCTTTGACAGGTCAGGGCTGTTTTGACAGCAAAAAGGGGAACTTACTCAATATTAAACTGTTGCCCTACTGTGATAGCAGTTTTTCTTAAGGTGTGCAGACCCAGAGTGTATGAACTGTAAGTACACAGTACACCTTATTAACCAACTAAATGCACAGTGCATGGAAAGTAAACATGAGGACCCAACCTAATGGCTGTGTGCTGATCCTGGCATCTTTCCACCCCAAGGCCATTGCTTGCTAGTCAGACACTGCTGAGCTAGTATACTGAAATGAGAGCACCAAAAAGATTCAGGGAGTTTTGGAACACTGCATTCTTTATTGTAACTCTTAAACTGGAGTGCACATTGGTGGACATTTATAAAAAAAATTTTTTTAACACAGCAAGGCAATACTGAACAGGAGAACGGAGACAGTTTTTACAACAGATTTACTGCAAGGTTACAGCTTGTCATAATTTCCTCCATCTAAAAAGGCACTGTGGCAGAATGCAGCCTGACCAATTCTTAAGTATGCATATGTTTAGAGGGAAAGCCTGTGTTTTTTACAGTGATAAATCTATCTATGGCCTGTATAGATCTTTTGCACTTGGCTGCCGAGGGTTCCAGGTGCAAGGGTCCGAAATACAGTTTAAAAACTGCCACATAAACTTTGCTTAGTAAGAGGTAGCCTGATATGGCTAATTGTATTGACCATTTGCTTAAAGATAATGGGGGACATTTATCAATATTTTTATAAGAGCAGGATTTACATTCAGGGCCGGCCTTAGGCCTTTAGGCGCCCTGTGCGGCCGCACTGCTCGCACACCCCTAAGGCCGGCCCTGTTTACATTGATAAATTAAAATATTCAGTTCTGATAAACTGATCTTGGAAAATGTATTATTGGTTTAGATCAGGGGTAGCCAAGCTTGGGCTCTTCAGCTTTGCGGAAACTACAAATTGAGGGATTGCAAGACTCTGACAACCAGAAGCATGATTTTCAGGGACAGGTGAATGATGCGATTTGTAGTTTCATTTGGAGGGCTGGAGTTTGGCTACCCCTGGTTTAGATGGTGGTTACTTTATGATGAATAGACAGCACCTTGGAACTATAGGGTTGATTTACTAAAGGTGATGGACTGTTCACTTTCCAAAGGAATTTGAACTTTGCAAGGGAATCTTCCCTTTAGCTTAGTGAATGTGGTAAAGCTCTGCTGACTTCCATCATCCAGTCATGTACAAGCAAAAATACTTTTTTGTTTTTACATTTTCCTTGCTCGTGAATGGGTATTCTTTGCAAACCAAATTTTCACCACATGCACTAAACTAAAGGAAAATTCCATTTCAGAGTGCAAATTCACTTGCAAAGTGAACAGCCGATTTATCTTTAGTAAATCTATGTCTATTTGTAGTAAATATATTTCTGATTATAATGTATATGCAGTTGCTTCTGTCCTTTGCTTGAGAAACCCTCCAGTTGTACCTGGACTAATTATAATAAATCAAAACCATTCTTTATAATGTGCATATGTTAAGTTTTCCAGGTAATGGTATTTTTTAGGGATGCACCGATACTGTTTTTTTTTTGTTTTTTTTAATATGGAGTACGAGTACCGATTTTTATGATTTTTTTTCAGTACTTGTCGATACCGAATACGGATACCGGCATCCATGGGCCCAGTATATCAGGAAGCCGGGTCACAACCCGCCGCCCGGCTTCCTGATTGCCTGGGAAGCTGGTGTTGTATCAAAAGAACACAGACGTCACCTTCTGAGGCTGCCTGGCTTCCTAACCAATTAGGAAGCCTGACAGCATGTTATGACGTGCCAACCAGCTTCCTGATTGGTCAGGAACTTGTGACAAGGTGGTTGCAGTAATCAGTATTTTCTTTAGCTATTGTTACCATACTGACAACAATGTCAGGCCAGACAACTTTTTGTTTTCTTTTTTCGTTCAAGTCACAAATAACATGCATACAGATGATTAATTCACGTTCATTTAAATAGCAGTAAACCAGATTTTACATAGGTAAAACTAATTAACTATACAATCACCACATTTTAGGAAATCCAGAAAAAGTATAAATCCAGATCATATTACTTTGTATAAAACATTCACACAAAATGTAAAAAAAAGACAAATTATTTAACATATATTTTTTATTAAATGTTCTCCGATGAGGTTGAATGTTGGTGTTTTTTATAGTCGGGACTAAAAAAAAAAAAAAGCATTTTCATCAGCTGAATGTGAAAAAATGCATATACTGTAGATATTTGGTATTTGCACATGATTTGCTGAAAAAAAAGCCTGTTATTACAGGTAATATTTTTATATCAGTCATAGCCAGATTGGTGATTGTAGCCATGACATTTCAGTCAGAGAAAGAGCCTAAATGCAATCAGTTTCTATTGTATGCATTATTTAGAAAAGCCATTGTGTTATGGGTGCAACCTGTGTTTAAAAGTTTATTTTGTAATTTTCATATCAAAATAAAAAATATATATGACATCAGTTTAAAAACTTTTTTTTAAGCAAAATTAACTCCGACCCTTTTATAATTTACCTTTTGGGGATGTTCAGCTAAGGGCTTACAAATAAAAAAATACATAATATGACATTCACACACAAATGACATGCATGCATATACACATACATCATTTGTCTAACAAAATATTGGTCCTTTTTAATCGGTATGTATTTGGATGTTCATACATTTCATGCAGCTGTTATCACTATGTATTGCTAAAGGGCTCAAATTTATAAGACACTTTTATTTTAAAATGTATATTTTTTCTTGTAATTTGAGGGAAGGAAGAACTTTCTGTCTAAATTGTCTCTGTATTAATCACAGTTCAGTTCCAAAAAGTAACACTCTCTGAAATTGCTTACTCTTTTTCGGCACCATGTGGCATTAATAGTGTCAATATTGAGATGCATAAACATTCTCCTCATTTGTACATGATTGTAGACCGGTCCCAGTCATACACAGATGAAACCTTAAGGCCTTGTTCACACTAAGTGCGTTCCAAGAGCAGAACAGTTACAGACCGGATCAAAACTGCGTCCAATGTATTCCAATTGTATTTTGGGCTCTAGTTCACACCGCAGAGTTCAGTTCCAGAGCATGTAAAAAAAAACTGCAGCAAGCCCTATTTTACCTGCTCTTGAACGCATGCAAACGCCCTGGAGGGCACGGAAAGCCCTTTTTTTAAAAAAACCAAAAACGGCCCGGAACGCATCAAAACGCGGCACAACCCACTGCACTGCGTGTGCAGAAACTCATGCAGATCTGGTCTGCATTTGGTGTGAACAAGCCCTAAATCCCTTTATTCTCTACACAGGTGAATGTTTCATTTATGATGAAGCACTAAGAGCGTAAATCCGAAAATATAAATGGTGTGATTTGAATGAAAAATTATTTTCAGAAAGTGAAGAACTTACTTGTGGTGTCAGAAGTCCGGGCGCGGTGGAGAATCTGGCGCTGCAGGAAGTGTTGTGTAATATTGTTCAATTTGCGGTGGTCTCCAGGTGAAGGAGTAGGGGTGAAACAGGACATGTCCTAGGAGTTGGCCATGGCGGCTGGAAATGGTATCATCAAATATATTGGTGAGTTCAGAGGTCAAGGGCTGAAGCAGAGAGCAGATATAGACTGGGTGCTGTGTGTGCCGAAGGGCTGATAGGGAAGCTGCCTCTGGTCTTGGCCGTGGTATTTGTTCTAAACGTGATGGAGTGAAAGTATTTTTTGTAAACTGAGATCAAGTTAACAGGGGAGTAAAGGAAAGTGAACATAAGCAGTATGGGTGGGGTGGAGGCTACTGAATGAACATATTACTTGGTTCTGGATGGCTAAACTTTATTTTAACTGGTGCAGTTGAAAATGTAATGAAATATGTATGTATCTAATTTTTTTTTTCTTCAATTTGAAGGGCAATGTTTACAGGAGGAATGAGAGAAGCCAGTCAAGACATAATTGAATTAAAAGGTGTATCATCTAGAGGTTTACGACATATCATTGACTTTGCTTATACTGCAGAGGTTACACTGGACCTTGACTGTATTCATGATGTCTTGGGAGCTGCAGTGTTTCTCCAAATGGTACCTGTTGTAGAACTTTGTGAAGAGTTCCTGAAGTCTGAAATGAGTGTGGAAACCTGTCTAAATATTGGACAGATGGCTACGACTTTCAGTTTGGCATCTCTAAAAGAGTCAGTGGATTCTTTCACATTTAATAATTTCCTTAAAATTTCTGAGGAAGAAGATTTTCTCCATTTGTCTTTAGAAAGACTTATTTTCTTCCTTCAAAGTAATAAGCTGAAAAACTGCAGGGAAATAGATTTATTTAATGCTGCTATCCGTTGGCTGCAGTTTGATTATTCACGTCGGGCTCTTGCTAGTCAAGTTCTTTGTCATATTAGATTTCCACTCATGCAGTCTTCGGAGTTGGTGGATAGTGTCCAGATTGTGGATATCATGGTAGAGGATGTCTTGTGCCGCCAGTATCTTCTCGAGGCTTTCAACTACCAAATCCTTCCATTCCGACAGCATGAGATGCAGTCTTGTAGGACGGTCATTAGATCAGATGTGTTCTCACTCATAACATTTGGTGGAACTCCTTATACAGATAATGACCGAACAGTGAGCAGCAAAGTGTATCATCTGCCAGATGTAAGTGCCCGCCAATTTAAGGAACTTCATGAAATGGAGATTGGTTGCAGTCATGCTTGTGTTGCAGTCCTGGATAACTTTGTATATGTAGTAGGTGGGCAGCATTTGCAGTACCGCAGTGGTGAAGGAGCTGTAGATGTCTGCTCCCGCTATGATCCCCATTTGAATCAATGGCTAAGAATACAATCCATGCAGGAGAGCAGAATCCAGTTTCAACTGAATGTCTTGTATGGCATGTTGTATGCAGTTGGAGGAAGAAATAGATCAGGCAGTTTGTCCTCCGTTGAAAGATATTGTCCAAAGAAGAATGAATGGACCTACGTGTGTTCCCTAAAAAGAAGAGCATGGGGTCATGCTGGTGCTACACTTGGGGGAAGGCTGTATATTTCAGGAGGCTATGGAGTATCTGTGGAAGACAAAAAAGCCTTACATTGCTATGATCCTTCTTTAGACCAATGGGAATTTAAGACGCCAATGAATGAACCAAGAGTTCTTCATGCAATGGTTGGGACAAATCACAGAATGTATGTATTTGGTGGAAGATTAGATCATGTTGACCGATGTTTTGACATTTTAGGTGTTGAGTACTATGCTCAAGAGAATGACACATGGACAACTGTGACTCCAATGAGAACAGGACAGTCTGAAGCTGGTTGCTGTGTGATGGATCAGAAGATTTATATTTTAGGGGGCTACAACTGGCATTTGAACAATGTAACTAGTATTGTACAGGTGTACAATATAGAAACTAATAAATGGGAAAGAGACATGCACTTCCCAGAGTCTTTTGCTGGTATAGCATGTGCATCGGTTATATTACCGCAAGCCTGGACAAAATCGCAAAAAACGTAATTTTTTTTTAATGTATTTCGAGGATTTTGTTTATAAGTTTGCAAATGTTTTACAACCTCCTACCCAGTCATCAACATATTTTATTCAAACCATGCCCCCTTCAGTGCCACATTTACATACATGACCCAAAATGTTTTATTCAGCTTACCGCTTATTTTTTAGTTAAACATGTTACCTGCTACCAATTTCTGCATATGTTGTACACATTCCCCAGCCTAAAAAGCTTAAGTGATACCACTGTTCCGAGTAGAATCAGTTGATATTCTGCATCCCCTACAAATATAACAATATTGGGTCCTGCAAGACGCACATATAGCCAAAGCCACTTTCTTATCTTGCCTTCTTTTTTGCACCTTGTTTCCTGCCTTCAGCAGATCCAAACAATACTAGCCCAAGGCTCCCTTCAGCAGATTTTATTTCCCTGAAAACCTTTGTCCTCCTATTGATCAAGTATTGGAAAATCACTACAGCAAACTCCATGTGTTCCTATATGAGGTGCTAATTTTCAGGTGTGGCCTGGACTTCCCTTATACCTGATATTCCAGTGATATCCTGACTAGGAATTTTAGTTAAAATCAATGTTGACTGCAGTATTAGCATAGCATGTAGCAGTGATATGCTGTTTCTTTCCTGCATAATTTGCCTGCTTAAATTTCAGTTTCTCGACAAATACACATTTTATAGAAAGTAATTGGAAAATAACCTCCTTTCTTGCTAGGTTACACTTTGTCTAAGTGGGGACTGAGTTCTGCTGTTTTACTGAAAAGTACAACTCTGTAACAATAATACAGATAAAAGCATTGGTGCATTAGGAATCAACCACTCCATAAACCACCACTTATTCTCTCATTATGTATTGCACAGGGAAAAGCAGACAAGCTCACTGTGCATCGACTATCTTTCTTCAAGCACTCTACATGCATCCTTGTTATTTGAAATTTCTTTATCACTATTTAAATCACATGCTGACATATGCTGTGAAGTTATAAGCAATATTGAAGAAGCATTAGTAAATATGTTTTTCTGTAAGTGTTTTTTTTGCAGTTATCTACCTCTTGACTTTCACTCCATATGTCTTACTTGTATTTTTTTTTTTATTCTGTTAAAGTGGAACTATACTCCCCTCCCCTCCAGTGATGTCACATATGCGTGTGTGTTCACGAATGACAACATCTTTGCCCCGTCATCTTCTGGGTTGCGTATCTTCAGCCATCCTGATTGGCAATGCCAGAATGAATCAACTCCTGCACACGGATGAGAGTTGATTTATTCTGGAGTATGCCACAATAGTACTCATGTGCAGCTCCGTGTACATTGTCCAGAAGAAATACGCAGGTAAAAGATCTTTATTGCAGAAAATATGCTGATACCTGTCACAGTTGCCAGTGTGCTTATGCTGGCTCTCAACCAATCTTTTCATGAAACTGCAGATCTAAATAGAGGCTAATGGCTTCATGTTTAGCTGCAAAAAGACAAGAAGGTTTACTTCCACTTTAAATTATTTGCTGCTTTAATAGTGCCATTTTTCTATCCAGGAGGTATTACTGCATACTTTTACCAGAATCTTCATAGTCAAATGTGTGCTTTACCAAGAAGTACTTGGTGTCTGTGTACAGAGCAAAGGTGGAAAAAATCAGAAGCGAATGACTCAACATGTAACTTACTGTTACATGTTCACGCTTCAGTTGACTGGCAAAGTATTTTTTACATGTTTCTCCACTCAACTGATGTATTCCTTAGCTGTCAGCTCTGTTGACTTTTTTTTTACCACTGCATTGTGATAGTGCTGCAGGCTGTCTTGTCTATAGCTGTTTCTTGTGACTGAAACTTCCAAACTGGTGCAGGAGGAATTTTTTGTCAATTGCTTCATAAAACAAGAAGTTTGCAGTTAGGTGGAGAAACCTTTTACTTTGTTAAAGTATATGTAAACCCAGTCATTAAAATCTCATATGAACTTTAACTTGATAATGATAATTATTTTTTGAAATTACATTATTTGTAAATGAATTCAATAAAATAATTTCATGGTGATCTTGCCATGAAGGTTGTTGTTTAGACACTTCCTTTTGTAGGGCGACAATGCTCTGTCTCTGTCTACCAGTTGTGCTTCTGCTTTGTCACCCTGTCACAAGGGCTTCAGATGGTGACTTCAAATGAACGTTTTAACACACGTTCAGGCAAGGTCCACTGTTGTCACTATCAAGATACCCAGCCTTACAAGTGACATGCAGCCATTTCTCGGGTACATTTAGACCGGAAGTGGATGTAAGGAGACTGCAGGAGATCAGCAGCACTAAGCTGTAACAAATGTTGACAAAAGTGAAAACCGATATTTAATTAAAAAAATGGCAATTGCTTATGATACACAGTGCATGGGGGCAAACTATCGTTTAATTAGAGTTTTTACATCTTCTTGAAACCATGGTTTAAAGTTTGTGATATTTATTACTAATTATCAAAATGTGTTTAATTGTTCTTAGTGTTGATATTTTTCTCTAACTTTTACTGTACAGGTTTACCATATGAATAAAAATTACTGAATCATTTTACTGTCTAGAAATGTCAGTAATCAGTTCATACAATAAATGTTACTGATGGACCATGCCCATTAAAAAGTAGACCGAATATCCAGTAAGTTTGCAGATTTGATTCCTAAATAATGTTTATCATTATAAAATTGTATCTGCCAACAGTGAGCCTGATCATGCAGCACCACTTGGTTACATTTTATTCAGTTGGTAAACTGGACAAGATTGGCTTGAAAAACCACCTAGTTAGAAAACCTTATTGTGTAACCATCAGAGCTACTTTTTCTTAAAATCTTAATTTAAAGATTTTAAGAACATACTATTTACATAAACGACAGATTGTAAAAGTGGCAAATAAAAATAACAGCATCAAAATACAATGGATGCACAGAAATAAGATCAGGCGACAGTCCACGTGGGTGGATGTGAACCATCATGTCACATCTAAACTTAGAGCCCTGGAATCCAACTGTTGATGCAAAAACAGAGTGCAACCCATATACTAACACATTATAATACCATAAGAACTGTTGTGAGGAACAGGAAGAAGAGAGGTAGAACAGAAGGAAAGAGAAAACAACTAAAGAGTAGAACGCGCGTAAAGAGAGCTGGAAAAGAAAGGAGGTCGAGAAGAGAAAAAGGAGAGGGAAAGAAGGAAAAAAAAAGGATTACAGTGATGGAGGCCCAAAGGGAATTAACGAGGGAATTCTGGCCAGACAAAAGCGAGTTGTTAGCCGCCAGGAAGGGGATTGTAAAACGTCACAAAAGGTTTTTAGTGATATTGAAGGGAATATCCATCCGGGCCAGGCGCTTTGTGGGGTTTTGTTTGTTTTAAAACCAAAACACAAACCATTCTGCTGAGGGGATGGGAGACTCCATTGCAGCAGCTTCATCGGGTGTCAGGTTAGGAAGGCCAGTTTGGGTAAGATATTGGGTGGATATTAGGGTTTTCCCCTTTTTCTCTGGAGATTAGGGAGGAGTAAGGTTGTAAAGTGAACGGAAGATATCTCTAAAATGGTTGGCTATGTCCTTTTGAACTGGTCTGAAGATGACCTTTGCGGTCTAGGGACCTACTCGACTTATTAGCAAATTCATAAAAAGAGCGCTTGAGTATGGTTTGTCTAGCTTTGATTTTCTGCAGGAGAAGATCATTAAGGCGACCGCGTAAAGCGGACAGTTCATCCACTGTTGCCTGTGCTAGCGTTTGCCTATGCTGAGATTCCAGGCGACGGATGTGTTCAAGAAGCCGTAAAAGGGCCTCCATATGGGATTTTTTTTCGGCTTCAAGGCTTGGGAAATAAGGATGCCACGCATATACCTTTTTAAGGGCTTCCCACATCACCATTAGGGAGGAAACTGGAGTTTGGTTGGCTGATTAAAAAACATGTAATTTTCGATTCTAGCCTCTGTTTCCTAAGATCATCCATCGTTTAGTATCCATTGGGAGGAAGTAGGCTCACTAGTGGGAAGGAACGGATCCAGGAGGACTGGGGCATGGTCAGAAATAGAGATGGCATAAATGGAAGATGCCTGTACATAATGTAGGTCCAGAGTTCCCCTCACCCTATCCTTGATGAACAGATAGCAGCCTGTTTGGAGAGAATTGTCACCCAGCATTTCGGTTGATGACGATGCTCACCCCTCTAGACCTGGAGTCTGGGGCTATTATAGGAAAAAGGAAATCTGAAGTTGGAGAATTTTATCTGCACGAAAGTGCGTTTTTTGGAGGAATGCAACTTGTGTTCTATGTCTCCACAGGTCACCTAGTAACCTGGAACGCTTCTCTGCAATATTTAAACTAGAGGTCCACCAAAATGGAAATTTCAAAACCGAAATGAAAAAAAATGTCAGGCCGAAAACAAAATAAATGTATTTTTACATTTTTTTCTAATTTAAAAAAAAAAAAATTATAAACTGTTTTTAATTTTTATATATTTATTTCATTTTTTATTAAATATTTTTTTTTTACTTTACTTTTAGGGGCTTTGGGGAAATATTAGGGGTCTAAACAGACCCCTGATCTTTCCCTTTTTAAAATAGAAAAAGAGATTGAGGACACAGAGTCCTCAATCTCTTTTTCTGCAGCCCCTGTTATCAATGAACAGGAAGCATCTGTACTGAGTGTTCCTGTTCATTCATAACTTGAGGACAGAGTATGTTTACTATACCCACAATCATGAATGAAAAGGAGGTGATATCCTCAATTATGTACAAACACTCAGTGATCAATGATCGCTGAGCGTTTGCATTGGCTCTCCTTCTTCTGACAGCTGTCACAGGAGGCTGAGTGAGTGGTGCAGCAAGCAGAGCTCAGCCTCCTGTGACAATGCGTGCTGTCTCCGACCACACACCGCTCTGCCGGACTGTGACAGGAGGCTGATCGGCCGGATGTCAGCTCCCGCAGCGTTCGGCCGGATGTCAGCTTCTCTCCTCCCCGCTGGGACACAGAGCAGCGCCAAGCGGGGAGGAAAGAAAGCAGGGATGCGCCGATGTATGGGCAGGAAAAAAATGGGACTTTCGGCATTTAGCCAAAAGGGCCATTTTCGGCCGATTACCGTATTTTTCTCTCCATAAGACGCACTTTTTTCCCCCCAAAAGGAGGGGGAAAATGTGCCTGCGTCTTATGGAGCGAATCCCGACGCCCGAGACATGCAGTTTCGGGCGCCGGGCGGGTAGGAGGAGCCACTGCTCGTTTAATACGATTGATCTAATGAGATCACTCGTATTAAAACCGAGCAGCGGCGACGATCGAGATTACCATAGAGTAGACGAAGAACGGATGTTCTTCGTCTGCTCTGTGTGATCACTGAGACCGTGGCGCTGTAATCACAACACCACCTGTCTCAGCGGTCACTAACTGCAGCTTCTGTCACAGCTTCGGTCATAGAAGCTGTGACAGAAGCTACAGTCTGTCGAGTGCTCCATAAGGCGCGCCGGACCTCCCTGCGTCCTATGGTCCGGTGCGTCTTATGGACCGCAAAATACGGTATATTGGTGCATCCCTAATTTAAACCTGTAACATTCCAGGATAGGAGTCTGTTAGCAGACTGGGCCCTGATCATTGTTCACACTGCTATGTCATAAGGATTGGTGGAACCGGGCAAGGGAAGAGGCAGGTGGACAAACGGCAACAAAAAAAAAGGAAAGAAAGGTTGAATATAAAAATCGTAATCCAAATTCGTAGTCGGTAATCAGAACAGTCAGGCCGGGCAGCGTAGGATCAGGGTCAGGTAATGAAGCTAAAGGTCCATACATAGGAAAGCAGCAGGATAATAACGCCAGGCACTGCAAACGGCAAAGCTCTGCAATAACCAAGCACAGACTGATTAGATTGAATTGAATTTATACCTGTTGGTGCTCTGCTGATGTCAGAGCTGGAGGCTTGCTTGGAGAAATACTTGCTTAGAGTTAAAAACTTAACATAAAACTTAACATAAAGACTTGCTTGGAGAAATGCACACTGTCTCTTTAACAGGCGGTTCAGTGTGCTCAAACATGCCCAGCACATCACAGGAACTAGGAAGTCTACACAGATGGCTAGGTTCTGAGGAGCAGCCACTGGAGCCAGAGAGCATAGGAGACACACTGACTGCTCTCTGGCTGACATCAGCCAAGGATACGACCGTGAGAGGTCTGGGACTGCTGAGGTAAGTTCTTACAGCCATCTCCAGAAAACCCATGCATTCACATCGGTGAGGGGGAGAGAGGAAACTGGGGGACCATGAGCCCACTCAGACAGTGGACAACGAGGCACTCCACTAACTGGGCTAGGGTGAACCCCGAAAAGGAGGGCGCCACAGGGACTGAATGTCGTATCTCGCAACTTGCCCCCTTACCCCCCACTGTGGCGGTGCAAAAGGGAAACATTTATAGGCTGTTTGTGGGCTTATTTCACCCGTCAGCTGCAAAAACATTACCCTAGACCAGATAGACAGTAAAATAGCATGTAACGATACGTGTACAGTAAAGATACATAAACAGCAGTATAAAAAGAACACATACAGAAAACAGACCTAGAAATATATCAGAGGCAAAAGAAAAGCAGTACCCAAATCAGTCAGGTAGCGTATGCAGGCCAGACTGAACCACTCTAAGGTGGACAAATCGTATGGGAGGCCGCAACCTCCAACAGTGTCCCCCACAATGTAGGGAGCCCATGGAGCAAGGTGATATGATGACAGGATAAATCTCATTACAAACAAGGGGATCTCGAATGGGGTAGGCTCCACAGTAAAGGGGAGAACATTCCTCATGAGGCAAACAGCTGTTACGTACCAGGTAGCAGATTACAATACAGCCGCAGGTCATAGAGCATTTGCAGGTATTGAAAATCAGGCTTCCCTGGCCGCCGGGCCCGGCCTGGGTGAGCTACACACCGTTGAGCCTGCTCGTCTGCTGCGGAAACGTTGAGCTCGTAGAGGAAGGCAAAGTCCCGGCTGCGAGGAGAGTGATGAAGAGAGCCAGTTCGGGACCTCCAGTGGCGTCTCCAGGAAGGATAACAGATCAGGTAGTTGCAGCAGGCGGTGTAGGTAAAGTGTATTGCGGGAAAGGTTTGGGAGGATGAAAATGTCCGCTCTGTCAAAGTCCACGGTTTTCTGTACCCACTCCAGATGCATGATCTCTTCCTTCTGGGCGAAGAAATGCACCTGTCACAGCAACACTGGGAACGGAGCTGCCACTAGAACTTGGGCTAGAGGCTCTGTGGAGCCTCTGTGAATTCAGAGAGGAATCCCTGTCGAGGAGCTTTTTGAAAATAGCTTGGACTGAGGACCACAAGTCTGACGTTGCGTCGGCTGTGGTTTTCACGGTCGTCAATTTTGAGGCATAATAGGGCATAGTCCCATGCATGAGACATGGAGGAGGCCTCTAGAGCTGCTTCAGAGTCGCCCTTTAAATAGGTATGAAATTAATCATGTGTGGTTGCAATCAGTCCAGCTATAAGGTAATGGCACCTCAGTGATAGCAGCAAAAGGACATATATGTAAGCCTGTTCCTCATTGCATGAATGCTGGCCGACTAAGATTTTCCGGCTTAAGCCTCTGAGGGGGAGGAACCAGCTGACCACGGACCGGAGATCAGGTGAGTATGTCACAGTAACCTCCCCCCAAGGTCCCCACTCAGAGGTTCAGGGGCAGATCCAGAGTCTAGTCTCGGGGGGGGGCACTGCCAGAAAATAGCCCCCCCCCATCTGGCTCTTCCACTGCTACTGTGCCACCCCTTTCCTCTCTCACTGTCACCAGTCAGCATGACCGGACTATAGCCTTGCAATTTATGTTAAAACATTTTGGGGACAGATAGAGCTTTCTTTTGGAGGTATATAAATCACCACGGGGGGGAAGGGGGGTTATTTTTTTTACTATATAATGAAAAGTACCGTAAATGTAAAAAAAAAATTAAAAAGAAGGTTCCCTGCATTCTGTTATAAAACATTTATGGTTACCCATATTTTTGGTAAAACATAAAATTGTGTGCGCCCGCAAAATCGCAAAATAGGCGCTTTTACTGCTCATCAGTTTAGTGTTATCAGTGATTAATGGCCCTAAAATTATTGCTCTCCAATGTTTGCGGCGATATGTAACATGTGCGGCACAATAGGTGCAATCGTCGTTTTCGCACATAGGCGCACCCGACGCATATCTGCTTGTGTATGTGGGGGACGGGGACTTTTAAAAAAATGTTTTCTTTTTTTTTTTAAATGTATGCTTTATTTTTTTTAATGATTTTCATTTTTGTATTACTTTTTTTTTTACACACAACTTTATTGCTACTACATGGGGGGCTAAGAAGCCCCCTATGTGATAGCCAATTTGCATGACAGGTCCTCTTTATGGAGACATCAGGGGTCTCCAAGATCCCTAATGTCACCTAGGAACCCCCAGAGAAGCTGATGAAGCAGAGATCAGCTTCTGTAGCTGGAGAGTGACACTCAATGCAGGAAGTGATGTAATATATATCACTTCCTGCATTCGGGGACTGAGAGAAGATCAATCTAATGTGTCTACGGTGTTCCAATAAGTTGGGGAATATGAGAATGTTGTCTAGGTATATCACTACACAAAAATCAAGCAGATCTCTGAAAATATCGTTAATGAAGAACTGGAAGGTTGCTGGGGCATTACATAGGCCCAAGGGCATGACAAGATATTCGTATAATCCATACCTGGTGCGAAAAGCCGCCTTCCACTTAACCCCTTCTCTGATACGTATGAGGATGTAAGCGCCCTTTAAATCCAGTTTAGTAAATATTTTAGTGGTCTGCAACCTCTCTATTAATTCTGGGATGAGTGGAAGAGAGTATCTATTTTTGATCGTGATCTTGTTTAATCCTCTATAATTGACAATGGGCCTTAAGGTCTTATCCTTGTTTTGGACGAAGAACATCCCAGAAGCTGCAAGAGAGGTGGATAGTCTGATGAACCCTTTTTTCAGGTTTTCGTCTAGATAAGTTTTGAGATGATCCAGCTCAGGTTTTGATAATGGTTAGATGTGTCTGAACGGGAGTTTACTGTTGGGTAGTAGGTCAATGGGACAATCGTAGGACCTATGCGGTGGTAGGACCTCAGCCCTCTTCTTATAGAACACATCAGTGAAGTCAAGATAGGCCTCTGGTAGTCGAGATTCTGCTTCTTGTTCCAGCAATGGTTTTATAGCTGTAGCGGAAGACTGGTCTACTTCTGTCGTAACGGATCTCCTGTGTTGCAGTGGACACCAAGGGTGAGAATAGGGGGTTCAGGCAGGAATTCCCAGAAATGTAGTTAAAGTGCCTTATGCATATTAAGAGAGATCACTGCCATTCAAGACACCAACTTAGATGCTTCTAAGAGGCCATTATAACCGAGGTGGTGGGCTCCAGATGGTGCTCTGCAAGTTGCACAACTCCAGGGTCTTGTTCAGTATTAGAGGGATCCCTCTTAACCACTTCCGGGCTGCAATACGTCTATAGATGGCAGCCCGCAGAAGTGATTAAAACAAGAACACAGCTGCTGCAGCAGCCGTGTTCTTGGTATCGTCTTTAACAGCTGGCGATGGCTGTTAATGTACAAGCGATCCGGCGTCTATACAGCCGCCAGATCGTTTGTATCGAGCGCCGCTGGTGTTAATTTTTTTTTTAAAACAGCTTGTCCATGGACTAAAGCGGGGGCCCAATCTACTTGTCCCTCATGACAATCTACTTGTCCTGATACAAAAACTAATTTGAACCAAAACCATATTTAAATAAGGTCTTAATTGATAGCAACTTAGAAGACAGACCTAAAAATACTTCAATGCAATCAAACACAAGTAGATGCTGAGCTTAAACAGATTTCCAAATTACAACTGTAGCTTAATTTATCAAACAACTTAAATTAACAGAAGCAACCTCATGAGGCCATTTATATCCATGGACGTGCTTGATTACACTTAAACTGAAACACGTAAAGGCAAATTAAATAACTGACACTGTCATGACAAGTACACTTTAAGCAAAGTCAGCCTCATGAGGCCTCTTATGCCCACCCACATGGTTGGTTCTGCCAGATGTAAACCAATACTGAATAGCTCTGCTGGGGTCATATTCCTCAAATTCAGGTCCCTCCATTTTAATGAGCATGAATTCCTGCAGCATATCCTGCTCAAGTCTAAGTGGATTTTAACTACATTCATGGCAGAAAACACCTGTTCTGCCTCCGCTTTTGAAACACTAACTGTGAACATCATCTCCACAACCTTCAATATATTACACACACTAGATGGTTTTGATGACAACATAGAAGAATATGCAGGCAAAACATTTATGTTTTTAGCTATGACATTTTTCGTGCGTGTGCTTCAAGACCGCAAAACTCCTCAAGGATAGCTGACTTTTCTTCAGCCAGGAAAAGAATGCCGTAACAATCCAACAATTCTTTAAGATCAGCTCTGCCACATGTACTGTATATAGTTCCTCTCTGCCTTCTGGCCATGTTGTATAGTCAAAGACTTCGATAACATGGGATGGCATAGAATAAACAATGGAGAATCTTTTATCAATGTAATCTACAATGTTTTCAATGAGCTGTACATTACATATGCTAGCAGCTGGTGGCCACTGAACTGACAATTGAATCTCCCACTATTCAGTAGATTGATCTCCAAATTTGCTCTCTTTTGGGTGGTACAGTCTAATAAGCTTCTTCATGTTTTAACCAGGACCAAGCTTGAAGCCAGTCAGTCTTATTGCACATTTTTCAAGAGCAGGCTTCACATCTAGTAACAGTAGGCCATTTAACTGATAAAATTATGACAGCTGAGATACAGGCTCAAGAATCTCTCTCAAAATGTACAGGGTAGAGAGAAAATTCACACTTGTAATGGATTTTCGATATTTAGATATTTCCTTGCTTTAGCTGAAGACTCATCAGTTCCAGCACCAACCTGGCAAAGATGTAAAACAACAGTTTGCAAGTTTTGTTGCATTGCTTTTAGGGCCCTCTTTTTACGTGAAACCCATCTCACTTAATGTCACTGAAGTGAGCAAAACTTTGTTCTATTACTTTTGCATCTCTTCGCCTTTTAGGGCCATTCCAGTAGAACTTAAAAACCCATTTCAAAGTTTCTTCAAAACAAACAATGTAAGGAGTATTTTTTACTGCATCTAGAATCCTCAGTTGTAGCATATGTGCTTCACAGTATACAGGCAGGAGAAATAGAATGTCGTTCTTTTATCAGTGCTGTTACACCACCTTTTGAACCCATTCTTACAGCAGCAGCATCAAAATTTACAGAGATTAGTATTGGACCAGGCTGTACTGGACACCTCATATGTTGCCATATCCAAAGATATAGGTATTTAAGACCTTTAACAATCACATCTAGCACTACTGCAGCATGTGCATACTCCACTGAGACAGGGTCTACAAATGCTGTATAAGGGTTCCCTTTATTGACAACCCTGACCCGCACAGTTTCCTGTTATGTCACTGTCTGTGCTGCCATCTGCAATAATACAGAGAAACCTTGAATTTCTGACAATCTCTTTGATGCACTGTCAAATTATTTCTTCAGATTTGATTAATTCAGCTTTTGCACGATTAGTATCGTTTAGTAAGTCCACACCCACCTTTATCATTGCTCTGCACAACATATCTTTTTCTGAAAGAGGCTTCCCTTGTTTTGCAATTAAGTATGTATTGTTAATTAAAATAGTCTCCTCTGAAAGTACTACCCTAGCAGGCTACGGGAGGACTGTGCTCACTGTGTACACCCTCGGCTCGTGATATGTATCACTGATATAAACTGATGTTCAGACTGTTCGTTTGTAGACTATATTATGCAGTGCTAGCAATGGTTACGCTAGACTAACCCGTATTGGGCTGATCTAACAGATTTACGCAGGTCTGTCTAGTCAGAGTAAAGGTTAGCCCCTTATGCCATCAATCCTACACGCATTATATGTGCCTTAGCTTTATGTACTATGTTATTTAACCCATGGCACCATGTATAAAGGCCTTCGGATGTCAATACCGGGCCACCAATGTTTTACTCTCATCCTTTTGTCTCCCGATGTCGTCATGTTTTATACTAATTGAGTTTTGATATGGACTGTTTGAATCCTGTTAAAAATGCTAATAAAAACTGATTCAACACTAAAATAGTCTCTTCCTTTCCACCTCCTTTAGTTTTTGTAGTGCTTTAACAATAATGGGCTGCTCTGACTGAACTTCAGAACTGGCACTGCTAGTTGCTGTACTTGTTGATGCCTCAGACTGCACAAGTGGTTTTTTATTTTCTTGTTTGAACCACAAGCTGTATGCCATGTGAGTTTTGCTTGTTTCATGAGCTTTAATTGGTTCAATGCAAAATGTACAGCCACTTACAAAGAAAGGCATTGCTACCAGATCCAGAGTGACTCATTGCTAAGGTATGGTATTTTAGGCAAATTTAACAATAAATCTTTTTTTCCCCCACTGGCTCTCCTTCAAAACAAGTCAAGGCCAGGAATCTTTCCAGTGAGGTTGAATTACTTTTTTCTTCTCTGTATCATACTTGTTGTATTTTTGAAAAGCAGTAGGATCTGGGCTTCTACTATTGCAGGGGCTATGGCTTTGAGACACATTGGCTGCGTCTTGTTTGGCCGCATCTTGTTTGGCTGCACCTTGTTTGCTTGTTTTCTTGAAGCCAAAATTAAGAAAAGAGTTTGAGATGACATGATACACTTTCACAAAAACTGCTATGAAACCTGCCTTCCTAGGCAAACTGGATTTTATTCTTATTAGACCTCCACACTCCTGAGTATTGCATCCCATGAATCTGAAAAACCTAATGCGTTTGTTGGATTTTACATTTTTTACTAGGGGATCTGCAAGGGACAGAAGTCTGAACAAAAATGCTAATTTCTAACTTTTGAAATTGCAACACAAAATATCATAAGACTAAACTAAATATTAATTTGTCCTATGGTGAAACTCCATTAACAATAAGGCAGAGCTACAAGCATTTACCCATACAGTTGCACGCACTGCTTTACAAAGTAATTTACCTATACATGCATACAGTCACCTACCCATACCTGCTCAGTCACATATAGTCCTTTATTCATTCAAGCACACATTGACCCATACAAGAGCGCACAGTCACCTTTCAGGAAATCATGCATTATGGATACAAATAAAGGGACATTCATCTCTTGGCTTTTCCCTGTGCCTTGTGCAGGTCTACAATCTTGTCCCTAACGTCCTTTGTCAGCTCTTTGGTCTTGCCCATGGTGGTGAGGTTTGAATGGAAGAAAGGGATTCTGTGGACAGGTGTCTTTTATATACATAACAAGTTCTCGTTAGGAGCACCTTCTTAAATTGTCAGGACTAATCTGTGTACCACATAGCCAGTCTGTGGGAGCCAGAAATATTGTAGGTTGGTAGAGGATCAAATGCTTATTTTACTCACTGAACTGCAACTCGATTTATAACATTTGGATAGTGTTTTTTTCTGAATTTTTGGTTGATATTCTGTCTCTATAATTTAAAATACATCTATGATAAAAATTATAGACCTTTTCATTTCTTTGTAAGTCGGCAAACTTACAAAATCTGCAGGAGATCAAATAATTATTTTCCTTACTGTACATGCACATTGAGAACTGCTTCATTGACACGGCACTATATGTTGTAAAGTAGCCACTGCTTCAAAATCACTCCCGTGAGTAACTAAAATCTCTATACAAATTAGTAAACTAAGGGGGTTATTCACAAAGCTAGCCGAAGGAGCAGCCGTAGCCGAGCCGAAGGCATATGCTTTGGCTCGACCAACATTACATATACTGCATACTATGTGGGGCCCTTTGGTGATGTCAGGAGCTGCACTTGAGGTCCCCTATATGTAGTGAGTTGACAACCACTGCTCTATACAGTGTGCTGTTTCCATCTTCTCGCCAAGTACCTTCAGGTTAACAGCTAATACCTCTGTATCCCCACACCCCTCAAATGATCCCACAGATGCAACAAAAAGTAAAATAAATGTCTTAAATTAGAAGATTTCTTTTCTTAGACACCTGCCACCAGAAAGAGTGTCCTTTCTGGAAGATTAACTTTCACCTCTTGTTGGTTCCAGCTGTAAAAATGTTAATTTCCCATAATTTTTTATACTGCGGACAATGGCCACCACGAGAAACACTGAGGGTTATTCCACCTAGAAGGGAACTAGACATCAATAAAAGATTTAACAGGGTTCTAACCCTTTCACCCTTTGTATCCCCTGTCACCTAATATCTAGAATATAGTTTATAACAACTAAATGCTGATGCCTGGCTGCTAACCCACAATGCCTATTCCTGGATCTTGCCAGTAACACTAAGGCCAGATTCACACAGTCAGGTGGTGGCAAAGCAATTAATGGTACCCAAACATACCTTCCCAATTCACCTGCATTGCAGTGTACCACAATGCATAGTAACGCACTACCGTTGCGTTGTGGTGTGGTGCATTACTAAAAATGATGCAGGCACCTTTTGTGCAAAATGAAAGGGCTCCCTTAAGGCAAATGCCCATGACCACCTACAGTCATGTGAAAAAGGAAGTACACCCTCTTTTAATTCTATGGTTTAAAAGTATCTGGACATAATGAAAAATCATTTGGTCCTTAGCAGCTCTTAGAATTAGGTAAATACAACCTCAGATGAACAACACATGACGTATATTATTTTTTTTTACAAACATAAAGCCAAAATGGAGAAGCCATGTGTGAAAATCTAAGTACACTTTATGATTCAATAGCGTGTATAAGCACCATTATCAGCAATAACTTGAAGTAATTGTTATCTGTATGACATTATCATTACATCGTTGTGGAGGAATGTTGGCCCACTCTTTACAACATTGCTGCAGTTTGAGGTTTGGGGGCATTTGTTCATGCACAGCTCTCCTAAGGTCCTGGCACAGCATTTCAATGGGGTTGAGTTCTGGACTTTGACTGGGCCATAGCAACACCTCAATTCTTTTCTTTTTCAGCCATCCTGTTGTAGATTTGCAGGTTGCATAGTTACATAGTTAGTCAAGTTGAAAAAAAGACAGATGTCCATCGAGTTCAACCTATAGAGTTTTTTTTTTTGTTTTTTTAAATCCTAAACAGAACGCTATGCCCCCAATTATCACTGTTGATCCAGAGGAAGGCAAAAAAAACCCCTATAAAGCATGGTTCAATTTGCTCCAACAGGGGAAAAAAAATCCTTCCTGATCCCATAAGGCAATCAGATATTCCCTGGATCAACAATCTCTGATGCTTAATATACCTAAAAGAATTCAATATCCAGTAATATTCTGTGCATTTAGGAATCCATCCAGATTTTTTTTAAACAATTAACTGAGCTAGCTAGAACTAGCTCTGAAGAATCCTTTCTGTATGCAAAGGTTAAACCTCTTTTCCTCCAGACGCAAAGAGTGCCCCCTTGTCCTTTGCAGTGACCTTAAAGTAATTTGGCACCAAGCTCACTATATGGACCTTTTATGTATTTATACATGGTTATCATATCCCCCCTTAATCGCCTCTTCTCCAGAGAGAACAAATTCAGTTGGTGTGCTTGGGATCATTGTCCTGTTGCATGACCCAATTTCAGCCAAGCTTCAGCTGTCGGACAGATGGTCTCATATTTGACTCGAGAACACTTTGGTATACACCAACGTGCTTGTCAGTTGGTATGAGGTGTTTGTGCTGATATGCTGTGTTTGGTTTTCACCAAACGTGCAGCTGTGCATTATGGCCAAACATCTCTACTTTGGTTTCGTCTGTCCAAAGGACATTGTTCTAGAAGTCTTGTGATTTGTTCGTTTGCAACTTTTGCAATGCTAAGCCTCTTCAGTCTTTTTCTAATTGTACTGTCATGAACTTTAATATTTAACGTGCTAACTGAGGCTTGTAGAGTCTCATATGTAACTCTTGGTTTTTTTTTTTATTTCTATGAGCATTGTGTGATGTGACTTTGGGGTGAATTTACTAGGACATCCACTCCAGGGAAGATTGGACTTGAACTGTCTTCAATGTATTCCACTTGTAGATAATCTTCCTCACTGTCGAATGATGGGCTTTAAATTGTTTGGAAATGGCCTTATAACTCTTGCCAGATGTATGTGCAGCAACAATTGCTTCTCTTAAGATCATTTCTGATGTCTTGCCTCCTTGGCATTGTAAATACTCCAGACCAGCAAACTGCTAAAACTTCAGTTTCTGTAGAAGTGGTCATACTTGCTGATGGTCAGTTAATCAGGGGCATTTTAATAACAGCATCTGGCTGCTGCTTAACTAGCCCACGATATACTGAGCTTTGGGTCAAGGGAGGTTAGTATATGTCCTCCCATGACCCTAAAGAGAACTATGGGGAAAAACACTTACCCCATAGTTCTTTTAATTCTCATGGAAGCAGTATGGGTGTACTTCGTTTTTCACACAAAGTCTCCATTTTGGCTGTATGTTTGTAAAATAAATGATGACACAGTGTAATATGTCATGTGTCGTTGTTCATATGAGGTTGTGTTTATCTCGTTTTAAGACCAGCTAAGGACCTGATCATTTTTATTATGTCGTGATATGTAACACCATAGAATTGAGAAGGTGACTTTCTTTTTCACATGACTGTATTTCCCATCACCTAACCCTGTAAAACCTAGTCTCTAATATATAGAATATAGCATGTAGAACCTATCTTAGCTATAGAAAGGGTAAAGTGGTCTCTTAAGCATCTCCCATCTGCCGAACTTAGGAAAAGGGCCGGACAGGAGCCTTGTAGATGTGAGTGGGCGTCTTAAAACGTACTTTGTGCCCGCACCTGCTCGTGCACCCTGCCCGGCGCGCAAGAGTGGGAAACTATCAACATTTGAAACAGCCAGCGGTGGCTGTTTACACACAAGCGATCCGGCATCTGCAACCCGATCGCTTGTATGTTGTGCCTTCATGCAACCCCCCTCCGCTGGTGCGATCCCGGGCTCCCTGTGCTCAATGCCGGCCTGGGACTGTGGCTTTGTGCAGGGAGATCAGTACACAATCTCCCATTGATCTCCCCTCCGGTGTTGTAAATGCACAAGCCGGAGAGAAGCTGGTGAAGCAAACCTGTGCCTCTTTTCCGTGGCATAACACTGATAAAGTTAGATATGTGGATATCTGCTGTTGTCACCATTAACCTGCCATGGAAATGCCAATCTGAAGACCTCACTATTTAACATCTCCATACTTCCACCCAGTGGAACGCGGGTGCGTAGCAGAGATCATCCTTCACCACCTAGGTCTCCTACCCCCACCGTTGCTTCTTACCCCACAACTTTCTGCCCAAAGTCTTCTTGCAAAACTTCACAACACCTTGACTCCAACCCACATTGTCTTACCTAAGTCCAGATAATGCAGAGACTTTTGAATTTCATCAATCCATAGCTATATAAAGTGTGTTACATTGACATATACATTATAGAATTAAGGTTGTCATGGTGCTACCCCAGTAGAGAAGTGAAAATGCAAGGGTACATAGTGGACTTTTCAAATTAGATAAAACGTGGAAATATGTGATATGGCCATTTCAGTCTAACTGTCTCTGTATGATGCAGGCCTCCACAAACATGAACATAGATTAGAATTTTTGCCTCTCCTCCTTCAGGGGCTTTGTGTAATTCCTGATGAAAAGATGAATGGGTCATATTTTCTGAAAACTGTGTGAAAACCTGCCATTTTCTGAGCTTTGCATATTTGTTTTCCCGTAAGTTAATGTATTTTGTTTCTGTATGTTTTTAGAACAGTAAATGATCTAACATGGTCATGTAAATGTAACTATCTATATTTTTTGTATATCACTGAAATTGAAAGGCCTTTGACTTGCACAATTTGTATTGTTTATTATTTATCCGTGTATCAACAATAAACTGTAAATAATAGATTTTGTCTTACATGAGCTCTATTTGGCTCCATCTAGTGGTCAATTTCCAGTAGGCATTTCTACACAAAGGTATAAAATGTACACTTAAACTTTTTGACCGAAGTGGCATTTATTGTAGTAATCCAGTTTATATAACAGCAGTGCTCCCAAAATTAGATGTAGCACAAGCATTAACGGGTTTCTTAGTCTCTTTGATCACCATACTACTATCCTCTACATTTGGGACCAGTGATTCTGAGACATTCATTGTTGTCAGTTGCAGCTTAAATAAAGACAACTCAGGGAAATTTCGCCATAGTATAAATCCATTAACTTTATCAAATCTATGACACGTAAAAATAAGTATTGACTCTTAAAGAGTGTTAAAAGGAGAACTATGAGGTGAGTGCTTTTCACTCTCACCTCATAGTTCTAGCCGACCTGTGACAATGAGACTGTCACAGGTCGGCTCAATAGATCGGGAGGTGAGCGAACACATACCGGCGTTCGCTCACCTCTCTACCCTGTCACAGCTCTCTGCCGTGACAGGGGAGGGGCTGGATTCCCCAGTGCTGACTGGCGGAACGGATGGGGGAGGGAGCGGGTACAGCTGGCTCTGTCCTAGATAGGCAGAGCCAGCTGTCACTCATGCAGCTGGGCGGATCCAGACATAATTGTCGGGATCCGCTTCAGCTGCGGCGTCTCAGTATACCGCAAGCTGTAGCTCGCGGTATACTGAGCTTAGGGTGACGGGAGGACGCTAGTTTGTGTCCTCCCGTTACCCTAAGGAGAACTATGGGGAAAAGCCTTAACCCCCCATAATTCTCCTTTTAAGTTTGTAATGTGTGCAAGTTCGACCTGTTCCACCCTATTTATGTCCAGTAGGGCTTTGCCGCCCACGCATGTCCATTTTGAAGTATTTTTAAGTTGAATTTAGGTACCTTGTTTTTGGTACTTTTACTTGATTTTGCTAAAGGCAAATAGTTTGTTCACTTTGCAAGGGACTTTGTACTTGCCAAGGGAAGCTTGATGAATGTGGTGACATTTCACTTTGTAAAGAATAGCCAATCACAAGCAAGGAAAAAAATTTAAACATTTGGCTTACAAATAATTGGGTGATGAACATGTGCGGAGCTTACCTCATTCACTAACCTAGTGAATGAACAGCCTATTTGCCTTTTGGTAAATCAACTCCTATGTGTGTAATTTTTTTAGTTGGAATAACTTTTTTTGGCCATATGATTGATGGTATAAATTCATGCACAGCTGGACATTCGCCATCCCTGATGATCGCAGTATTCTCCATTAAATGTATTAAGTGGATAATTTGTTTGTTCCTGTTCTGTGGTATTGATGTTTTATGCACATTAATAAAAGTTGTTTTATTATACTTCCAGAATGCATTGCATTCCTTAAACTCCCATTCCATGGTAATAAGCTTAGTGTGAGACTCCAAATTTGAGTGAAAAAAATCTTTGGAGTTTATTCAAAATAATTGCAAGGAATTTAGCAAACTGCACTGCCTGTTCTTTTCAGCTTCGGCTCTGTTGATACTTAGACCATTTCCATCAAGTTTGTCAAATTGAAGGAGGGGGGTTTTTATAATGATATTAAACCTTCCTTTTTTTGTCTTTTTTATGGTTAGAAGGGTCATATTTAAATGAAAGTGCTACCCTTCTTCTTTAAAGTGAAGGCCACAAGTAGCTTTGTGCGTCCATAGACGCACACAGCGTACGGCAAGCCATGCCCCTCCTCTCCTCCCAACAGATTGACTGATGGCAGAAGGAGCCAATTGTCTGCCCTCAGTACCCTTCCCCCGCAACCAGGAAGTTCTGAGCTGAGGATTTCTTCAGGGACCCCCTAGCGGTGACAAGTGACCACAGGTATGTGAGGGGGGACAGGGGAACACAGAAAGGTACTGGACATTTGTTACCTTAATGCAGAGAATGCATTAAGATACAAAATGCCCTGCCTTTAGTACTACTTTAGGCCTGGTTCACTGAGCGTTTTGTAGCGTTCTTCCTGCCCTAAAAAACGCTAAAAAAAATATGCCCAAATAAAAATCCCATTAATTTCTATGGCCCTGTTCACATATGAGCATTTTGTCACAATAAGCAAAACGCCTGTCGCTGGAAAAAGTACAGGAGCTTTTTTGTGGCATATTACAGCTCATTTTAGCCCCATAGACTTCGCTTTTTCAATAGGAAACGCTTAAAAAACGCCAGCTTGCTGTGTTTTGCACGTTTTCATGTAAGTTTGCTCATTAACATCAATAAGCTACAATCTGCTTACAAAAATGCGTGATTTGATTTATGCACATAAAAACGCACATCAAAAACGCGGTTGCCCTATTGTGAACCCAGCCTTAAAGTATACCCAATCACTAAAATCTCATATAAGCTTTACATTATAAGGCACTTCCAAAAGTATTTTCCAAACTCTATAAAATCGCTAGCTTTCATCAAAATAATATCTGATGTTCCTGACATGCAGGTCCTTGTTCAGGCCCTTTCTATTATAGGGTGACAATGCTCTGCCCTATCTTATACAAGGGACCCTCTGCTTTGTCATACTGTCACACAGGCTTCTGATTACGTGGCCATTGAAACAAACATTACAGTAGGGATGTTCAGATATCAAGTACCATACTTGGTAAAAGTACAAGTATTGATTCCAAGACTAAACTAGAGAAAAACTCAAAAGTATGGAGGCAGCTGTCATTTTTAAAGAGCATTGGCTACAGGGCACTTGGGATTTGTGCATCCCTGTTTCAATATATGATTTGTTTTATATACACTAAATGAGTATAAGGGATGCACCAATACCATTTTTTCAGACCAAGTACTGATACTTGTCCAAGTACTCACAGATACCAATTACTGATACATTTTTGTTTAGTGTCATGAGACCGTTTTTTAAAAACATTACAGATTAATGATTTCAGGACAGTTGTGGAGCAACAGGGCCCAGTTGCAGCTGCAACTGCTGGGACCCTGGTAGTTCTTGTGAAAATGCCAAGTATCGACCAAAATCCAGTGTACCCATCGCACTCCTGACCGAATAATACCCCTAGAGTCGGGTGCCAAGTATCGGGCACTGGTATCTGAACATCCCTACATTACAGGCATGGTCTGCTGTTGTCGCCATTAGGAATCCCGCAATGGAAATGCCAATCTGTAGAACTCACTATTTAATATGTCCATACTCCCCCGATAAGAATATCAGGAACCAGGGAAACCTGTGTAGGTACCAGAGATCATCCTTGACCACCTAAGTCTCGGTAATAATTCAGAGTCTTCGTTGCCCAGCCAGTTAAGTAAAAAATTCTGTTTGCCACCCACCCCACCTCTTACCTCAAAGCCTTCTAAAAAAACACCTTGACTCCTGAAAGTCATCACTCCATCTCCCTCGGGGACATGATTCAAAAGAAGGTTATACTTGTGCTCTATTTTCGTAAGTTTTTTATTTATCATATGCATTTGTCAGATGTACAATAGAGTTTACAAAAAGAAAACTGATATAGCATACAGAAAAAAAACAAAAGACAATGACACAACACACAGAAAGACACAAAATATATCTAAAATTGTACTCTGGAAGCTAGAGCAAAAAAATACACCCGTAGTGGCGCAGTCCACATGGCAATTCAAATACCAACTGGTACCCTGCGGGAGAAGTACAGGATTCCACAGAAGGACCCAGAGGCATTGATTATAATTGCATTGGAATGTACCCGGTGTTTCAACCTTCAAAGGTAGTTGATCTTTTGAAAAATTACAATCTGTCTCTCAGTGATTGAGCATGTCGATACACAATTTCAGGCTTCTCTTTACTGTATTTTTTTTGCCAATTTGTCAGATATGAAAAAGTACCAATGTTCAGAGAAAATGTTTGTTCCCATTATGGGATCTAGTATGATCCATGGGTGTGTTTACCATTATTTGGTAGTTTTTGGTTGCCCTGTGAACTACTGACCTCTTTCCTCATCTTCCTCTTCCAGTTCATGCTGTATGGCCGCTTGCACGTGCGTGAATATTCCTGCGCATGCACAATTTGGCCTCACCTGCGTGCAATGGCACATCTGATGTGCATTGCGCTAATGAGGTGAGGGAGGAGAAACAGGGTATATATACAGAGAAGATGACTGCTAGCAACACGTTTGCTGCTCATCTTGGAAAGCCTCAACACATATACTATTTGAATTAACAGGTACTGCATTTTGTCTATCACTCCTATATATTACCTTTACAAGATTGGAGATTTGTTTTTTTTACATTGTTTTTTGCTTTTTGATTGTCTGGATTATTTTGAGTTTAGCAACGTTTTTGTCTCCTATATCTCCAAACTAGTGGCAATTTTTGCCGCCCTTTTTATATAGTATTTTTAAATATTATGCTATTGTGTTTAGGCATTATCTCCATTAGTCTTCTCCTTGTTGCTCACTACAATGGGAGAATAGCTGCTGCTATATTAATATACTGTATGGTTACAATCATCCACTGTCACAGTCCAGCAGGTTTGATGTTATATGGATCTCAGCTGCAGAGGTTATTATATAGGATTAAGGGGTTGGATCAGTTTGGCGGAACCCCAATGCACTCAGTACCAAGGGGAACCGTTTCACATCATGTACCCCCTCCTATGCTAGGTGAAGTGGCTTACTACCCTGTACTAGTTATGGAAGAACTAAGGTGATGGCCCTATAGTAAGAGCAATTTGGGAAGCGGCAACAAATAGGTAGGAGTAGATCCGCATAGGCTGGCGGATGGCAAGATCAATGTTGTAGCTACTGCCACACTATCTCAACAGAGCAATGGCAATTCAATTTAGACACAGTTCATCTAGTAGGCAATGATTATGCTAATCACAGTTCATCAAGTTGGCAATGCGGTTCAGTCTGGAGGTGCAACAACAGGTATATTCACTGGCTATTTCAGGTCACAATGCACACTTCAGCATAAGTAATACTTGCAGTAGTACAACAGGTGTTTGATTAATTGGTCAGCCAAGCATGAACCACAATGCAGCACAACCAGGTATCTGAGTAGGAATAACAGATGGGTAATTTCCCAGTTACTTGCGGTTTGCTTGATGGTACAGAGTAATTGTGGATGGCAATTGGGGTGATGGTTGCAACCTCAGTGTAGGTCCAGTGCCAAGTCCCTGGTGTGCGGTAGCAGTTCACAGTCTCCAGATCAGCCTGTAACACTCTCTCTCCTGCTCTGTACACAGAGCCACTCGCTCGACGTTCCAGAACGATAGAACATCGAGTGAGTGGCTCAGCTGTGTTTTTGAGGAGGAGCTGCGGCCAAGGGGAGGAGTCGGCCGTGATGTCATGGACGGACGGCACGCCTCAAACACGGAGCTCTGATCTGTGTAGGTCTGTGACATCCACATTAAAATATTGTAATTTTACACACCAAATCACCATGTTGTTGTAATAGAAGTATGATTTTCTAATGGTACTTTGTTACCTTATAGTCATTGGAATATGTTCCTCCAGATGAAGCCATGGCTGTTGCAAAACGTGTAGAGAATTTTCCACGACAGTAACTGTCCATTGACTCCAACTAAGGACTAATTTACCATAACTTTTCATCATTCTTGTATATGAGAATAAAAGGTTTATGCTAACTAAGTTTAGGCTGAGCACCAATATGCATATATGTTTTTATGTTTTGTATTTTTAATGTCTTTTAATAAAATGTTATATTTTTATACAAAAGTGTCTGTGAAGGTCCTATAATTGCCTAAAAAGCTCTCTATGACTCCAAGTCCTTAGCCTTTTGGCTTCAGAACTGTCTCCTTTGTCTACATATTTGCTTTATGGGTGTGTGTGACGGTCGCGTCTCATTCCGGTCCGGCGGCAGAGTTCGGCGACGTCCTGCGCAGGCGCTCCGTGGAGCTCCGCCCCCTCCTTCCCAGGCACAGACATCGTCTGGCGCAGGCGCGCTGCGTGCTCCACCCCCTTTCGCTCGAGCCGTTGGCTTAAAGCCGCGGCTCGCTAATTGATCGGCGTCCTACTATCGATTGTGGCAGGGCGCTGATCAACACAATGTCCCCCTCACCTCGTACGTGGACCCCTGATCTACCCAATAGATCCACCTCCATTGGACTTCTTGGACATTCTGTCTCCGGCAAAACCGCAAGTACCTCAGTCAGATTGCATATGACCCCAGGAGACATTGGCTGCTTAATAGCACTTGCATTGCTGAACCACTTTGAATGAGCTTTGAGAGCAGTTGCCACTGCTTACTACATTGACTGCTTAATAGTACCTGTTTGCTGGAACCATTGAATGTGCATTGACATCAATTGCATTACTTTAGTTCATTGACTCTGCTTAATAGCACCTGCATTGCTGAACCACTTTGGATGTGCTTTGAGAGCAGTTGCCACTGCTTACTACATTGACTCATAATTAGTACCTGTTTGCTGGAACCATTGAATGTGCATTGACAGCAATTGCATTACTTTCGTTCATTGACTCTGCTTAATAGTACCGGGTTGCTGAATAACATTGTATGTGCAATAATAGCGATTGTCATTGCTTTACTCCATGTGACTCTGCTTAATAGTACCTAGTATCGATAACTACATAGACTCTGCATTCTACTGCTTGTGTGCCGATACCCTCCACTTGAACCTAACAGTACAAACCAGGGTTCACCATAATCCCGGTACTCACCCCCTCAGTACAACCAGCTGCTGCCCTAACAACATATGGGGTATGATGTAAAGCAGCTCCCTCTCCGCCTTATTCCACAAGAAGGCACTAGAGACCTAGCTGCATACTGATTCCCGTCTAGACTCTACAGTTGTGATCCGTAAGTGTACCTCCTCAGAGGCCAGGCGTTACAGTGTGGCTGTAGGACCTTCCCTTCTTAAAAATAATCTTATTACTAAATTTATTTTAAACGCTAGATGAAAGCAAGCAGTTAACCTCGGCAGTATGGCGGTAGTAGTTAGGAATATTTCTGCCTAGAGTTAATCTATCATTGAAAAGAGGGGGGGATAGACCACACAAGTTTTAAAGACTGTGCACTCACTCCAATATTTTGGGGGCTATTTACAGGGAAATAAATACATTGTAATGCAGGTTGTTTTATTAAAGGTTGGCTGGTGTGGGTCCTGTTGACAAAGCGGCCTAGTCTAGGCTTCTTTAAAGACTGTGAACATTCACACTACAAAATTCTGAGGACTTACTCCAGCTAAATAAATATACTCTCAAGCTGATTTCTTGATTTAAACATAGCTGGTGGGAGTCCTGTTGACAAAGCAGCCTAGTCAGTGTTTAAAGACTGTGCACCTACTCACTACAATATTTTGTGGCTTTTTACGATGTAATATATTCCAATGTTGATTTGTTTTCCTTTAAAAGTTGGCTGGTGTGGAACCTGTTGGCAAAGCAGCCTAGTCAAAGTATTTATTAATTGTGCATGTAGGCACTAAATTTGTTTTTATATTTCTGCAAAATACATATACTTTAAAAAAAAAAGCTATTGTGGGTCCTGTTCAAGATATGGCCTACTATGAGTGCTTAAATACTCATAGTGCTTAAATGCACATAATCTCTAAAAAAAAGTTGTGGTCTCTTTTTCAGTGAAATAAATACTGTTTTTTTTTTAAAAATTAAATGCTGGCTGGTTTCTGTCCTGTTCAAAATGGGATCTAATAAAAGTGCTTAAATAGTCAGTACAATATTTTTGGCTTTTTTTCTGGGAAATAAAACACTCTAAATTTGATCTCTTCATTATCAACCTGTTTTCTTCCTGTGAAACTTTGGCCTGGTAACTTGCTTGTTGTCTCCCTTGATGTGCCATAAGGTAAGCCTCTCAAACCCCTTGTCAGACATCACTCCCTATGACTTGAGGTCGCAGATGCAGATTGTGAATCTTGTGGAGTGGTGATAGGGGGGTGGAAAATTAGCAATGCGAGGAAGATGACGGAGGAGTGGAGCAGGCAGATGGGGCACTCACATTTGGCTCATCGTCAAGGGGGGTCCAAAAAGAACAGGACCTGCAACCTATGTTACTGAACTAGTTCACTACTCATGGATGAGAGGATGGTTACAAATTGACCTTTTTGCCCTAGGTGCTTAAGGAGCTTGTCCCAACACTGAGTGCAGGAATATTTGCCCCAATAGTGGTTGCTCCCACAAAGCATTTTTGTGCATAATCATGTGTTTCCTCATGTATGGGGTACCCAAATGGCTGGTACGTGTTACCACAGCTGATATGCTGCAGACCACAATGGTCTTTTTGGCAGCAGAGACCCACATGGATCGGCTATTCATTGGCTTCAGCTCCCTTCGGTTCAGCCGAAAAGTTTGGCTGAGCCAAAGTGAAGGAACATGTTCGCCCCAGCCGACCCAACATCTGGATGAGGCGAGCGTACGGCAGTTCATTCGCTGCTGTTCACCACTAGTCTCATAGGGACCAAACAGCAGTCATTGAATTGGTTATTCTCAGAGGTACCGAGCCAAATAAAAACATATGTAAACAAAAGAAAGAAAAACACCATGGGGTCCCCTTCCATACCAGACCCTTTAGGTCTGGTGAGAATGTTAGGAGAACCCCAGTTAAAAATGTTAAAATAAAGTGTGCAATGTTTCCCCACAAAAGTCATACCAGGCCCTGGTAGGAATTGTAAGGGGGAACCCCACCACCATAAACGGAAAACAGAATGTGGGATCCCCCCTAAAATTCCCAACCAGACCCTTAATCCCCCTGCACCATACCAGGCCACATGCCTCCTGTATTGGGAGGGTGCATTTCCAGGGGTCCCCCCTGGAAAAGCACCTTGTCCCCATGCTGATGGGGACAATGGCCTCTTCCCTACAACCCTGGCCCAGTGGTTGTGGGGATCCGTGGGCAAGGGGACTTATTTACATCAGGGTACCCCTTTTCATTAAGGGGGCACCCAGATGCTGCCCCCCCCTGTGAAATGAGTAAGGGGTACTTGTACCCCTGCTCATTCACTAAAGCATTAAATTGAAATGTAAATAAAGAGACCAGACTTTTAGAAAAAAATCCTTTTAATTGAAAGAAAAACACAACAAAAGTTTTTGACTTGGTATGAAACTTGTTTATATTTTGTGTTACATTTTGTGTTCTAGCAAAAAGTTTTATTGGCACACTCACAAGCTAGCATGTAAAAAAAACCTGTCTCACACTAAGGTTAAAAACAGAGGTTTGGATACACGTCTTCTGCAGAAAATGTGAAAGCCGCACAGCCGCGCCAAGGCACCTCTTATAGTGCGGTCCTAACTCTGCGGGCCTCCTGACAAACCTGCACCCAATTTTATCTTCTGCCCCATGTGCTCCAAGATGGAGGCTCTGATAGTTTAGAGTCTGCACTTTAAGAGGTGCCTTGGCGCGGCTGAGCGGCTTTCACATTTTCTGCAGAAGACGTGTATCCAAACCTCTGTTTTTAACCTTAGTGTGAGACAAGTTTTTTTTAGATGCTAGCTTGTGAGTGTGCCATGAAAACCTTTTGCTATTTTACTGTTTAAAGCCCATTCCGTGTGCACGTTACTGTAAAGCTGGTGACGAATTGATGAGTGCGTTTGTCATCTGTTTTGCTTGACATTTTGTGTTCTCCCCCCGTTTTGGCTGTGTCTTCGGCTCGTCTGAGTGCTTTGGCTGCTGTACCGGCTATTGTGAATAGCCGGTACAGCGGCCCTTCGGTTCAGAACAAATTTGTACGAATTATAACTATATGATTACCCTCAAAAATACCCCTGCACAGTCTAGGTTGTATAATGTATAGATTTTTGACTAAGTTTAGCCTGAGGCCTCTATTCACCTGGGGGAGCACTTTGGGAAGTGCTTGTTTTGTACTGCTATAATAAAGTTTAGCAATAATGTAAAAGTAAAAAATATATTACACATGCAAATATGTGATGCCAGCAAGCAGTGTATCTAACTGAAAGGAGTGTCATTCCAATATCACCCCCGAATGCAGGACCTTCTCTCTGCTAAATGTTAGGGCACTTCGTGCAGAGATGTGACCAACGGGAGGGGGTGGGGGGGGGGCGGGCAGTAGTTGATGGCCGTGGATTTTTGGGCGTAATTAAATTTTCTCACAATTGGTGAACTTGGCCTTATCAAGCTGAAATATGAATATGCATTATCGATTTAGAAAGAAAATGCCGAATAGTGCAAATCAGCTTGCAGCAAATTCATAAGAGTAGAGGCGAAATTAAGAGAGTATGACACCTGTGAACAGCTAAAGGACCATTGCCATTATGTGGAATCATGATAATTTACACACTGTGCACTGGGTGTGTGATTGATCATTAAAAAGCTGTGCGTTTTATGTGCGGAGGGCCGCTGCAAAGTATACAAATCTTACCTTACAGCACGTCACCTCCTAAACATAACGCTAGAGCTCTGGGTGTGTCAGGAAGGTCCGTTTAGTTCACATAGTACAGGCCCTGTGCAAGCATCTGCTCATACGCATGTGCGCCATTATGCCAGCAAGATTGCACGGGTTGGCGCGTCTCAAACCATGCCACAAAACAGGCTTTTTAAGGCTGAATTCTGCATATGTCCAGTGCCAAGAGATCTGCAGCAGTACTCTGTGATCCATGAACCTGATTCTACTTCTGTTATTCTGTTAGTACCCAGCCTGACACTCAACTCTTCTGATCACCGCCTGCCTCTGTGTTAACTTCAGCTTATGCCCGTGACACACAGCATGTGAAGCTGTGCGGAGCAAAGCAAAGCTGTGAGGCCTAATGAAAGACTGTATCTTCAGCCAATCGGCACGCACATAACAACCGAATAGACTTTGCATTGTAACGCGCAAACTTATTGGCTGAAGATGACATTTTTCATCTTGAAACGCTCGGCTATGCCAGCTCTCGCAAGCTGATGTGCCGGAGTGAAAATGACATGGCACACTGCACGCGAAGGTCCGCGCTGCTTTGTGTGCAGTGTGTCACAGGCCTTATCTTTTCACAATTCTTCTGCCTGCTTGGGAACCATTCTTCTCGCAAGTTGCTTACCCAACCTGTTCCTGACTCTCCCTCTGCCTGCTGCTCCTGTACCACACTGCTCGCAAGTTACTGACTGGCCCACTGCTGACTCTACTTCTGTCTCCCACATCAGTGTCATTCTGTCTTCTGCTGGTATTGCAGTTGGCAATTCGTGAGCTCCCGAATGCCATTCGGGTCTGTGAGCAGAGGTGTCATAATACTTTTTATATGACACCTCTGCTCACAGACCCGAATGGCATTCGGGAGCTCACGAAGGCTATGTGGTATACTATTTGACAGCTGACAATGCCAAATGGGCAGAGCGAGCCACTTGACCTCACGGTTCACTCCGCCCCTCTGTTTACTTTCAGGCAGGAGATGTCTTTTTGCAGCGAGTTTTCATTGGGTTCGGACGGTCGTCGTGCGGCGGGACTTTTTTATTTCGGTGGGTCGACGGGCGTCATGCATTGTTCTTGATGCTGGATTACATCGATGGAGCCATTTTTTTTTAAATAAAGGAATAGTCAAAAACTGACTCTTTGCTTTTTTTTTCAATTAAAGGATTTTTTTCTAAAAGTGTGGTTTGTTTATTTACATTGAATTTTAACCCTTTAGTGAATATGTAGGGCATCTGGGTGCCCCTTAATTAAAGGGGTACCCCTATGCAAATAAGCTCCCCTGCCCGCAGACCCCCACAACCACCAGGTCAGGGTTGTGGGGAAGAGGCCCTTGTCCCCATCGGCATGGGGACACCCTCCCAATGCTGAGGGCACGTGGCCTGGTAAGGCGCAGGGAGGGGGAGGCGCTCGATCGCATCTCCCCCTTCCTGCCCTTCTGGGCCTGTGCTCGGATCAAAGGTCTGGTAGGAATGTTAGGGGGGAACCCACGTTTTTCCCATTTTTTTGGGGCTGGGGTTCCCCCTTAAAATTCCTACCAGACCTAAAAGGTCCCCCCACACACTTTTTTTGTTTTAACTTGGGGGGTCCCTCCTAACATTCCTACTAGACCTAAAGTGTCTGGTATCAATTGGGGGTAACCCCACGCTTTTTTTCCCCTCTTCTGTAGACTGTAAAAAAAAAAACCCACGAAATTTCATACAGACTACGCTAATGAATTTTGGATTAGGAAATTCGGATTCGTTTGCATTCGTCATTTCTGTCATTCAGAAATTCAGATACATCCGAGTCTCCGAAAATGCGTCTAAATTTCGATTCGGGACTAAACGAATCACACATGTCTATTGGATGTGCAACCATCCCCTTGACTGCATTATACAGTGGGGGATACTGCTCACTTCTTGGAGTGATCGACCCTCTCCAAGCCTTGTAGCATACTCCTCCGGGGTAGCATGGGAGGGATTCCCTGAGGTTAATGCAACCAAAGAAGTCAAACTATCATACTCACAGAGGATCATAGCAGGAAAGCCCACCATATTCAACAAGACCCACTTACCTCTAGGTATGTAGAGGGGAGTGCCACAGAATAGAATGGCCTGGGGAGGGGGTGGACGAATTCTCTCTTCCCTCCCCCTGCTTGGGGAACGGTCTACTGATGTGCAATGAACACCAGGCTATATCCTGTGAGTTGCGTAAAAGAGGATGTACAGTATATTGTATGTCAACAACCGTTGTCTGAATAGAACTACAGTGTTCAGCCATAAAAAGCTCAAAAGTCAAGCCACCTGCTTACCACTGCAGAGCTGCTGCCCTGTGTATAAAAAGTTCTGCCTGTGTTTCATTCATGGCTGCAAGACTGACAGAGTCTAACCAGGTGTTTAGATCCATATAGCACCACCACCTCACTTCGATCCTGCACATTTCTCACTTAAGAGCAATAACCATGTATTAGGCTGTCACCCTTGTTGTCATCTAGAAGCTTTGCTGAAATTGCTCCCTGCCACTTCAAGTGATGTGAAGTCACCCAACACACCACTTCCCAGGATGTCAGCCAGAAACCTGACTATTCTTGCTCTTGATGCACATGTACTGTATGTCCCTCCTCCAGACATACTGTATGTGAAGGTAGAAACATCTAAGTCCACCAAAACCACCAGCCTGAAGGTACCAGGGCCTCCATATTTCTTATACTTCATATAGCTTAGGTTTCAGTTACAATTTTTTGGTGTCAGTATATTTACCACAATTATGAGGATTTAATAAAAAATACATGTTTATATTTAAGTTCAGACCTCCTGCTGCAACATGGTAATAAAATGCTAGTGACATTCCTACACAGCCAGCGACCCATTGTGCATGAATGCTGTGTCATGTGAGCCAGAGTGGCAAAGAAGGTTTCTGGATATTCACTGTAATAGTACTATGTAATGCTGTGAAGTGATCAATCTAGGCGGGGGCTTTTCCTCAGGGCACATACCACTACAAAATAACTCCAAAAATCTATGCTACCAGGTAAGACAAGTGCATAGGGAAAGTATTACAGTAGATCCACTATTAGTTTGAGAGAGATAGGGGGGTGGTAGTGTGGAAAATATTAGCCCATGTGCCTGGAAAATAATGATGTGGGAAGGGGAAACCTGTGGGAGGTGGAAAGCCATAAACATGTAGAGAAACACAGGAGGAAAGTAAGGTGAAAATACAAGCACAGTAAGTTGGAATAGAGAAAAGCATTAATACAAGGCGTGGATAATAATTAACAAAAATGTATACAACTTGGGAAAACCTCTCCAATAACCTTCCTCTTTTGGCAAAAGTGAAAGTCATTGTAAACCATGTATCCCGCATGCCTCCCTTTTTAGTAGCTTTTGTTTAAAGTGACACTAAACTCAGGAGTTAAATCTTAAAAATAGATTCAAGTATCTTCACTATTAACAAAAAAGTATCTTATTTGTGTATCACTCGGCTATAGATCCTCAAATCATCTCTGAATTGGTGCTGACACTGTCCTTCCTTCTGGAGGGTGGCTACTTTTGTTCCCCATTGGTTCCTGTGTGTGTTGTAAAGTAGCCATCACTGCAAGCTCACTCCCTTGATGGACTACAATCTCAATACAAATGAATAAACTAAACGTGAGATTATTATCCATTATGTGAGTGAGCTTTAAGAGCTTGAGCTGGGGGGCGTGGCCTGGACATGGCGCTGTGAAGACACGCTTCAGGGGAGCTCTGCAGCAGCCGTGCTGGACGTACGATTGAGGTGACAATTAAGCCATAACTTCACTCACCCTCTCCATGCCCAAGGAGCAGAAGACGCACGGTACCCACGGTAACCTCCGTACTCCACTGCTGTACGATCTCTTTGCCCTGAGATCTACGGCCCCTGTGCTGCCTCATCCCCATCCAAGATGGCGCTCACCCGATCTTCAGCGGCCGGCCTCCTTTCAAGTAAAAAGCTGGGGCCCAGACCCCCGGGAGGCACTCTGTCCCAGACCCCTGACCTGGTGGACCCCCCTGACTCTGTTGGCTCTCAGCCCTCGATCCAGGTGCCGGGTGTGCCGCGGCCGGTCTCCCCACCTGGCCCCTCCCCCTCTCCACACATGGCGGGCCTAGACGTCCAGGATGACGGCGGCCTACACAGCCTGCTGCCGCAGCTCCCCACCAAACGGGACCTAGACAACATGGCGTCATCCATCGTAGCAGCCCTGAAACAGGAGCTACACGATCTCACCCACCGCATCACAGAAGTAGACGATCGCGTCACGTCGGTGGATTCCACCACCTCCTCTCTGTCGGCCAGGATGGAGGCCCTGGAGGCGGACGCCCAGCTGACCAGCTCCCGCCTGCTCTCAATGCACCTCCGCTTAGACGATTCTGAAAATCGGAATCACAGGAATCATCTGCGTCTGAGGGGCATTCCAGAGGCCACGGCCGGCATCCATCTCAGAGACACTGTGGTGGCTATCCTCAACACCCTCCTGGGAAAACCGCATGACGCAGCCCTGGAGCTTGACTGGGTCCATAGGGTTGCTGGCACTCGTCACCCTACACCCTCCGCACTAAGAGACGTTCTGTGCAGGGTGCACTTTTTCGCTGTGAAAGAGGAGATCGTCCGCCAGGCCTGGAGACAGGGCCCTTCTGACTTTGATGGTGCTACCATCCGCATCATGCCAGACCTCTCCCGCCACACTCTTCGCATGCGGCGCTTAGTACGTCCTCTGTTGGACCTCATCCGCTCTACCTCTTCCACATATCGTTGGGGACATCCGTTCCACCTCATCGTCTGGCGAGATGACTCCATTTTTCAGCTACACACACCCGATCAGCTACCGGCCCTGTTCAGTTTCCTAGATGCGGACCCAGTGGACGTCCCCAACTGGCTGGAATTCCCTGACGACCCCAAGGAGCCGACCCCTTTGCCCCCGCGGACCCCCTGCCGGGCCAGAAGCCGACACCGATCCTCCCGAACTGTCTGCGGCCGGGCTTGGAAGGAACGGGGACACAGCGGCCTTCCCCTGGTCGTCCTCCTGTACGGGCCTCACCGATGTCCCCTGCCTGCCCACATACTGCTTGACTGGGTCGGAGAATCCCTGTTGGCGCTTGTCTGCCCTCCCCCGGGTCATGCTGGAGGTACGCTTCCTCCCCCTCCTCCTGCCCCTTCGGAGGGTCGGGTTCCCGACCCCTCCGCTCCTTGTTTACGGATGCCGTGTGTCCTCCCCCACGTTGGGGCGTGGGACAGGGAGGCCGGATGTTTCGGTGACGAGACCGCCGTGGCTCTCGGGGGGGTCCTGCCCCCGGTGGGTCTCTGCTCATTGAGCCGATGGGCTCCTAGTTACCTACTTACTTGTTTATTATGTTATGTTTTGTCACCTGTTATGCTCTGTTGTGATTTTATACATTGTGTCCTGCACGAGTGATTGCACCTCCCCAAGGTTCCTCTCACTTGCTAAGTTCTTTCCACATACCCCCAATAGGTAGTACCCTCCCATCCTCGGATCGGAGGGTATAGTTTCGCATTTGCCTAGGCTTCAGAACCCGTTGCGCCTCACCACCTTCAATGTCAAGGGATTGGGCGTCCCGGAGAAGAGATTCAGGCGCTTGGTGGACTTGCAGAGGGCGGGCACACAGGTGGCCTTCCTCTAGGAGACACATTTTAAAAGTGACAAAATTCCCAAGCTCGGAAACAGGGACTTCCCAACCTCCTATCACTGTCCGTCCCCCATTGCCAGGTCCAAGGGGGTAAGCATCATGCTATCTAGGTCAGTGGCGTGGACGTTTAGAGACCTTAGGATTGATCCAGAGGGTAGGTTCCTGTTCGTGAAGGGTCTGATAGTCGATACACTGGTTACCCTGGTGAACTTGTACCTCCCCAACTCAGATCAGGTCCCCTTCTTGCGGCGGACGCTACCACTTCTCCTTGAGTTCGAGGAGGGCCTGTTAATAATGGGGGGAGATTTCAATTTTGCGCTTCACCCCCTCCTTGACGTGTCCAGACTGGCCTCCCACCTTCCCTACTCCCGCCTAAGGAGACTGAAGTCCGAGCTACACCTCCTCCAACTGACCGATGTCTGGCGCATTTTACACCCGCAAGTCCGGGACTTTACGTTCTACTCCTCGGCCCACAACACCTACTCGCGCCTAGACTACTTTTTTCTCCGACATAAAGACCTCTCTTTGGTCGTCGATGCGTCGATCGGTGACATCCTGTTCTCTGACCACGCCCCGGTTCATATGGCACTAGATCTCCTCCCCTACGTCCCCAAAAGTCCCTCGTGGCGTCTGAATGAGTCACTGCTGCAGGACCCGGAGATACGCTCTGAGCTAAAGAATACGATCCTCTCCTACTTCTCGGAAAATTGCTCCGCGTCCCAGGCGCCCGCGGTAGTGTGGGAGGCGCACAAATGTGTCATTCGGGGCGTCCTGATCCGTCATGGGGCCCGCAGGAAACGGGAGAGAGCAACGCGGGTGACCCAGCTGTTTACCACACTCACAAACCAGCATGTAAAACAACTTGTCTCACCACTAAGGACAATGACAGAGGTTTGGATACACGTCTTCTGCAAAGGATGTGTAAGCCGCACTGCCGCGCCAAGGCACCTCTTATAGTGCGGTCCTAACTCTAAACTATGAGAGTCTCCATCTTGGAGCACATGGGGGCAGAAGATATCAAATTGGGTGCAGGCCTGTCAGGAGGACGCCCCACCTCCTTAAAGGTACAGAAACACACAAGGGATCCTGCACATCCCATTGGCAGCTGAGAAACCCCATGCGTCGCTGCACCAAATCGGTAAAGCAAAACAAACGACACACGCACTCAACAATTTGTTACCAGTTATACAGTAAGGTGCACACGAAATGGGCTTTGAACAGTAGAACAGTAGAAAGGCATCATGGCACACTCACAAACCAGCATGTAAAACAACTTGTCTCACCACTAAGGACAATGACAGAGGTTTGGATACACGTCTTCTGCAAAGGATGTGTAAGCCGCACTGCCGCGCCAAGGCACCTCTTATAGTGCGGTCCTAACTCTAAACTATGAGAGTCTCCATCTTGGAGCACATGGGGGCAGAAGATATCAAATTGGGTGCAGGCCTGTCAGGAGGACGCCCCACCTCCTTAAAGGTACAGAAACACACAAGGGATCCCGCACATCCCATTGGCAGCTGAGAAACCCCATGCGTCGCTGCACCAAATCGGTAAAGCAAAACAAACGACAAACGCACTCAACAATTTGTTACCAGTTATACAGTAAGGTGCACACGAAATGGGCTTTGAACAGTAGAACAGTAGAAAGGCATCATGGCACACTCACAAACCAGCATGTAAAACAACTTGTCTCACCACTAAGGACAATGACAGAGGTTTGGATACACGTCTTCTGCAAAGGATGTGTAAGCCGCACTGCCGCGCCAAGGCACCTCTTATAGTGCGGTCCTAACTCTAAACTATGAGAGTCTCCATCTTGGAGCACATGGGGCAGAAGATATCAAATTGGGTGCAGGCTTGTCAGGAGGACGCCCCACCTCCTTAAAGGTACAGAAACACACAAGGGATCCTGCACATCCCATTGGCAGCTGAGAAACCCCATGCGTCGCTGCACCAAATCGGTAAAGCAAAACAAACGACAAACGCACTCAACAATTTGTTACCAGTTATACAGTAAGGTGCACACGAAATGGGCTTTGAACAGTAGAAAGGCATCATGGCACACTCACAAACCAGCATGTAAAACAACTTGTCTCACCACTAAGGACAATGACAGAGGTTTGGATACACGTCTTCTGCAAAGGATGTGTAAGCCGCACTGCCGCACTGCCTTGGCCAAATTCTTTCGTCGACTGCGCCAAATGCTCACAGCTTTCCTGTGGTCCTATGCACCCCCCCCGAATCCGTCACGGTACCGTTACCCTCCCTAAGAACAGAGGGGGTATTGGACTCCCGGACCTGGCCAGTTTTTTTTACCACTGCCAGCTCCTTCAGGGTGGCAGTCACCCCCGCCAGAAAGGGAGCAGTAGGGAACAAGACCAAAAAGTGTGCAATATCGTGCTCGGGGCGGTATGACACCTCCAACACAACGGTGAGACATGGGGGTACATGGAGTGTAGGACAGTTGGGACCCGATACCCGCCGGTGATATCGAGTATGCATGCGCCCACACACATTCTCCTACACGGCCATTTGGGGAAGCTGAGTTCTGGAGTGAGCGGCGCAGACACAGGTAAGTTATTGTCTATTTAACAATTTTTTAAAATGTTGTGGCATATAATGTGTATCTATTGCATGCTAGCAGTAGATATATATTTTTTTAAAAAGGGTGAATACTCACATTAAATGACAAGACATTTAATGTTTTTATGACAGTAGAGACTCTGCATGTCTCTTCCATATTAATTGCTCCTCCATGCCTGTCAGTGTTTGCCTGTCAATGCACAGGATTGGTAATGTCCTGTACTGAGATGAAGTAAACACCATGTGCATGTGTTGGAATTACATCATCCTTTGCCCGGCCAATCAAGAGGCCAAAAACACTAAACCCAGAAGAAGGCCGTGAGAAGATGAATGTGCCAGCAATGGAGGAGAACACTGACTTGTCAGCGCTCTAGGGGATTTATTTTGCATGCAGTCTGCCAAAATGTGCCAATATGCTGTGCATACTATCACATTATGGCAAGCATCCCCTGGGGGGCCAAAAGTTCAATTTTGATTTGGTGGTTTACTTTCACTGTAGCTTTTTGATGTCTACATGAGATAATATTGGGATTTAATATCAATTCCTGGTCGGTGAAGAATGTTCATTTTGGCTTATATCCGCACAGATTCACAGATATTCGCATGGTGATTGGCCCTGCAAATAGTGGATGAATTGATCCCTATGTAAGCAGCTTTTACTACGCAACAATTTCACAGGGAGATGACAGTCAGCTTTTAATCAAGAAATAAAAATTACAGTTTATTATTTCACAGAAAAGAAAATTATTGTACTGACATTTTTTAATTAACAATACAATTTTATTGAGATTTTTAAAATAACAAATACATTTTCAAGGCCCAAGCATGGGGAATGAATAGACTAATTGAGGATTTGGTGTTTTGGTGCACTCAAGAATGTGGTGATTTGGTGCACTAACATATAATGGACAAGTATGCAGTTATGTTCCGGAAAGAAAGGGCACCTTTAAGAGAGAAAATATACCATCCTCAAAAAATACAACCTGGAGCATTAAACCCCAACCATAAAACAATAAACACCAACCAATAAACAATCCTTTTATGTGGGCGGGGGTTAACCTAACTAAGAGTAGAAAAGAAATATGAAAACGTGAAATAAAAAGCCCACAACATTTTTCATATTCATGCATTTTACTGGAATGTGACACTATACAGCACTGGGTATAGCACTTTTCAGCAGGCCTGTATAATATACAGTAGCAGTGTAGCAGCAACTATCTTTCCCTGTAAAGACTGTGTGATCTCTCTCTATATACTCAAAGTTTCCAACATGCACTCACTGCTTATATCAAACTGTGTACGACTGTATAGTTGTAGTATAGCAGAAACACTGCAAACGATCTGTCATCCATCTGCTCCAGGTCTTTTGAACACTTGCTGAGTTTGCTTGTGGCTGACTGTAAATATAGAAGTTCTCAGGGGCAGCAACTATCTCTCACTGCACTGTGCTCTGTCCATGTCTACTCTATTGGGTTGGTTTACAATAGGCTGTTTGCTTTGCAAGGGGATTTTCCCTTAACTTAGAGAATGTGGTAAAAATTCACTTTGCAAGGAATACCCAATCACATGCGAGGAAATTACCAAAACAGTATTTTTGTTTGCACATGATTGAATGATGGAAGTTAGCAGAGCTTCACCTTAGTCACTAAGCTAAGTATCATGTACCTGGTGAGAGACCGGAAGATGAGGAGGCTTTCCTTGTGACTTGTATCCTACCATCCCTAGGCTTGGGAAGAGAGAGCATAAGGACAGCAAGGAGCATGAGTGCCAGTGATGGGAACAGTCACCATGCAGGAGACGTCCAGTAGCGGATAGCCAGCAAGTCAGAGGTCCAACCGAGTGGGCAGCGTGGGAACAGAATCGAGAGACTGAAGCGTGGTCGTGGAAGCAAAAGGTCAGAGCTAGTCGGGCAGCAGAGTACAAAATCAGAAGGTAGAAGGCAAAGACCAGGAAACAGGCCGAGGACAGGGGTAGGCAGCAATCAATAGAGAGAAGTCCAAACAATCCGGGTCAAAGCAGGTAACAGGAAATCAGACAGGGTACAGGCAGGGTGTTTTTATTTTATGGTATTTATAGCAGAAACATGAAAGCTAGGTATAAACATTCTATAGAAAATAGAAACTACTGTGTTCATTAAAATCACTGTAGATCACAGCTGATCCATAAGCATATACTGTAATTGGGAAGAGATAGTTACATAGTATTTGAGGTTGAATAATATCACAGATCCATCAAGTTCAACCTTTGTGTGTCTGTGTGTGATTGTGCATGTGTATACACAAGTCTCTGTGTGATCTTGTTTTTAAGTGTACCGGTACCCCTGCATGTTGCGGCCTCTCAGGAAGGTATCTAAATGCTTTTTGATTCAATACTCTCAGCTGATACCACTGCTTGTGGCAGCGAGTTCCAGAATTTAACCGCTCTAACTGAAAAAAAGCCACTACGCCCCTTGTGGTTAAATCTTTTCTCCACCAATTTTAGGTGGTGGCCTCTAGCCTTTGTTATGGAGTTTACTGTATAAAGTTTATTGCTGATCTTGCCATCACCACTGAACATTTTGTACATCAAAATCATGTCCCCTCTTAATCATCCAGCGTGAACAAGTTTTAAATTTAGTAACCTTGTCTCATAGCTTTGGTCCTCCAGCCCCTAATTAGTTTGGTTGTGCTTCTCTGGACTCTCTGCAGCTCAATTACATCATTTTTTGTGGATTGGGGGCCAAAACTGGACCGCATACTCCAGATGGCAAGATTATTGCTTTATCTCTACAGTACATTCCCTTTTTAATACAAGACAGTACTCTGCTCACCTTGTTTGCTGCAGCCCAAGCTATTATTCAATCTGCGGTCTACTATGAACTGAATTCGTCGGATAAGGTAACAAGTTCATGTCTATGGGGGCAGGTTGACTTCTGCTGGCTAACCACTCTTGGTGGGAATATCAGTCAAGCTGGCCATACACCTATAGATTTTCAGCAGATTTTCTATAGTCAGACGGAAAAAGTGCAACAGATTCCCCCACGCTAAACTGTGTGGATGGAGGAATCTACCGCTGGGCCAAGCTTCAGTATGTTGCTAGTCGGCTCCGCTGGCTGTCAAATTACCTGAACAATCTGATTGGATGCAGGCACACAATTTAGCGTAGATGGAGGAATTTGTTGCACTTTTTCCATCTGACCATAGAAAATCTATAGGTGTATGGCCAGCTTAAGATAGGTTAGAAAACCCATCCCAAAAGGAGGCAGGGTAGTGTTTAGCCATTTAGCCCTTAGTTCATTTGGCTATTGCTTTTATGCTTTTGAATCTCATCTATTGGCGCATTTTAGTGGAAGGAGGTAGCATATTGTAACTGCTCTCCTCTAAAGTACATGATCCTTCAGCAGGGTCCCCTCTGTCCGCATTCCTGTCCCCACTGACAAAGCAATGATGATTTTTTTTGGTGTAATTCAAGAAGTGGGCCATAGATAAATGCCAGTGAGCCAACAATTTAAAACCATGCTAATTAACCAAAAAGCTGGCAAGTTCTCAGGTCTGCATAAAGGTTAGCTAAATTCATATGAAAATCTCTATTCCCTCCCTATTCAATCTTTATTGTCATGGATGGCTTCACTTAGCAGGGAGACTATGGTTATAATATGGGGTGGGCCAAGCTCAACTTTTAAAAGAAAAGTCAAGATTTGCATATAGCTTGAGCTGTCTGTATCTCATTGAAAGTAAACTTTGCTTTTTAATTATTTTCTCCTATGCTTAGTTTGAGTTGCTCAGGTTTGTGACAGGTTCATAATAAGCTATTTTAGGAAATAAATGTTAGTTGATCGGGTAGCTTGAAAATTACCTTGACTGACATCTAAACTTTATATTTGTTGATTTAGTATTCATTTAATAATTGCCTGTTTGGAAATCAGAAAATCCACAGCAGTGTTAACAACTTGTGTCCAGTACCTTTTTGTATTAATCAGTGTAATTGTTCAATAAAAGGACAATTTCCTAATAACCATCATCTGATGAATGTTGACACTTTTAAATGCCGTGATCAAAATTTTTTCCATTATGTGGCAACAGCCTCTCATAGTCAAAATGAATCAAATAATTTGCATACATCCATTTTAAATGAAGGACAGAGCAGCAGCACAATAATTTGCACAAATCATGGCAGGATTTCTGAATACATTCGTGTTCATGCGTGGGGATGTAACTACAGTAATTGTATACATCTGAGATATGTGAGAGTATTGTGCTTCTCTAATGGGCTGTAATGACTGCTTGAATCTATTTATCCCTAGACAGCCAGTTTAGGTGCTATGCAATTCTTTTGATGCAGCACACTAAGGGAGGAGTAGGGATTAAACATGTCTTGCTTCTAGATCGTGTTCACTGTCACAGTAACTACTGGTAATTTTTTTCCTGCATTTCTACATAAAGATGTGGTGTTTCCAGGACAGCATAGTTTTTAGTTTACCAATGCTACAAAGGTTTGTGTTTATAGCCAGCATTTGTGTAGGCAAATTATTTGTAAATTAGGTCATAACTGTGGAAAATCATGCTGCTCATTCTCACTCCCTCTGGGTGAATTTTAGCAACTTTGTGATTAGCAAACTTGGTTTGTGTCATCTTCTGTTTGCAGAGTATATTTTTTTATATCTGCATCATTCACTTCTTCAGTTCTCACACCTGTAAACCCCCTATGGATCAGAGTAATTTTTCATATCTGCTATGGACCTACTCGGCAATAACAGAGCTTTCTTTTGTGGGAGCTCTCCTGGGGTCCTGTGATCCCAGCAACCCCAGTGTTCCAGAGACTCACACCAGTATTCTTGTGATCTCAGCACACACCAGTAATCCGGGTTTTTTTTTTCACTCTGTGTTGTACCCTTTATCTTGAGTACCGGTGCTTCCTGTTCAGTTGTTGCATGCTCAGGTGAGTCAGAGGGCCACATCCTGGGAACTGCCCTGCAGCAAAGCCCATCATCCCTTGCAGGATGATGAATACCAGGGCCGCCACTAGGCGTCTCCTGCAGCCGACTTTGCAGAGGGGGTGACACCAAAATGACTGTCCAATCACCCCTCGTGACACCACTGGTGAATGCCAGATGGCTCCCTAAATTCTGTACCTTAGCCCTTCTTCTTAGCCTCTGACTTTCTCTGCACATGCACATTTGAATCCTGATCCTTCTGACTACCTGGAGTATCCTGTCACCCCAGCAACTACCAGGGTCGCAATTGCGACCGGGCCCTAGCGTTCCGCCTGCTGGGGGGGCCAAGAGAGGAAGAAGAGGGCCCCCCAAGATTGCCCGCTGCTCTGCCACCTGCAGCATTTCCGGGCAGCTGTGCGGCAAGAATGGAGAGGCTGACATCCAGTAGTCACACAGAATGTGCTGCAGGCACCGCCAGGCAGCACATTCTGCTGTGTGAGGACCCGCTCCGCTTCCGAGATGAGGAAGAGGGTCCTGCAATGGTGACAATTAACAATTACAAACGCATACTTTGTAAACAAATGCCGGTTTCCTCGTTAATCCCGTCTGTGCGCAAATGCAGATACTAGGTCGGCGTTCTCGACAGGACACTGACACTAAATTTTTAAACTGAAGCGGCTGCCTGAGGTCCCACGCTTGCTGGGGACCTCGTCAGCCGTCCTGTTAACCACACAGTGCCATGGCGGTGGGGGGTTAGAGGGGGCCCCATCTTAGTTTCTTGCACCGGGGCCCTGAAGGTTCTAGTTACGCCTCTGCACCCCAGTATTCGGTTTCACCATGTGTCACGTCAGCTTGGTGTCCCGTGTTCACCCTGCTTCTCTATGCAGCCCCAGTTACAGCCCCGATTCCTGATCAACCCTGTTCTTAGTGGATATGGACTCCTGTTTGTGACAGTGATATTGTCTTACCAAAATGATATTATTCTTTATGCAAACCATAGACAAAAACAAAACTATAAAGCAAGAAAAAAAGTTTACATATTAATAAGGAAAAATAGAAATGAACCAAAAAAACAAGAGGAAAATAGCTTAGGTAAGAAAATAGTTATTTAGGGATATAGACCCAAATGAGGTTTGGGTCTATAAATATTAAATATATCTACAGGTGAAACTCGAATAATTAGAATATCGTGCAAAGTTCATTTATTTCACTAATGCAACTTAAAAGGTGAAACTAATATATGAGATAGACTCATTACATGCAAAGCAAGATAATTCAAGTCGTGATTTGTCATAATTGTGATGATTATGGCTAACAGCTCATGAAAACCCCAAGAACCCCAAATCCACAACCTCAAAAAAGTAGATTATTACATTCAATCAATAAAACAAGGATTGTACATAGAACAATATCGGACCTCTGAAAAGTACAAGCATGCATATGTACTCAGTACTTGGTTTGGGCCCCTTTTGCAGCACTTACTGCAATTACTTTTGCACGATATTCTAATTATTCGAGTTTCACCTGTAGTTGAAAGCAAATGCGCCTTTCATTTAGTTCAGTTTGGCAGGTGTCTTCAAATTCCAAAAAACAGAGATCTGCTAATCTGGCCTGACATCTTTATTGTCTTTAGCCCTAATTAACAAGTGAGATTTCAGAATCGCCCTCTTAACTCTTTTTATGGCCACCCAAATGAGAGGCCTAAAAACGAAATTGCCCAAATTTGCAGTTGACCAGGGTCTGGTAGAATTAATGAGCCAGGCTCCGCGACACCTCCAAGAGGGCTGACAAAAAGATGCTGCGGGGTAGCTAGAAGAGGCTCTTGTTTGTAACATCAAGAAGAGGGACTCCTGCAACATCAAGAAGTTTGTAACATCCCAGAAGAGTTCCCCTTTAATATCTGGAAATCATCTGTGCAAGCCTTGCTTGTAGAAGAGCCACTGACTTCTCTTTGGTTTTTTGAACTCTGGACTCTGTCAGAGCTCCGAAAACCAGGACTGTTAAGTATTCTCTTTTTATTCCCTTTTATTTTACTGTTATATATTTTGTCTTTCTTTATTAATATCTTTTTCTGTATATTTTCTGCACCGTTTCTTTTGTTAAAGGACGATCTTTAAAATCATTAGGCTTATCTCTAAATAAGAACTTAAAATATCCTTGCCTTGTGAAGAGCATTACTGTATAGTGAATCCTGTCATATTCCTGTCTGAGAGGACAACGGTATCATAGGCTTTGTTAACGTGTTTTGAATTGTCACAGCATTTCCCGGAATCGCTGCGTGCTTCCGTTAAAGTGCGTGGTGGCAGTGAATGTTTTGTGTGTAAAGGGTTAACCAGGGGCGGACTGACCATACGGGCAGTCGGGCACTGCCCGAGGGCCCGCAGCAATAAAGGGGCCCGTCCCCGAACTCCCTCTGCCCTTTTCAGCCCGCATAAACGGAGATGTGGCTGCGTTAAAGCGGCGACGGCAGTGTCGTCCACCTTCCCGGGACCTCCAGACACTGCCGTCGCCGCTTTATCACAGCTGCATCTACTGACAGAGGCGCAGCAGAGAAGAGAAGAGAAGGCGTGTTATCCAGGAGAGGGATGTCTCGTCGGAGGGCGGGCGCGGCCCTACCACCAGTGTGGCTGCAGGAGGGCCTGAAGCTGTGCGGCTCTACTGAGATCCAAGCCCCGGCCCCCCACTGGAGGAATGTTGCCCTCAGACACGCAAATGTGACCCTGGTGGGACCCGCACATGTGACCCTGGTGAGACCCCCGTACCTGACCCTGGTGAGACCCCCGCACCTGACCCTGGTGAGACCCCCGCACCTGACCCTGGCGAGACCCCCGCACCTGACCCTGGTGAGACCTCCGCACCTGACCCTGCTGAGACCACGTGACCCCGGTGAGACCATCCGCACGTGACCCCGGTGAGACCATCCGCACGTGACCCCGGTGAGACCATCCGCACGTGACCCCGGTGAGACCTTCCGCATGCCAGACTCGCCTACCCGCATCCACGATCGGCACAGGGAGATGGCACAGGGATGCGGGGAGAAGATGAAGCAAGGAGGAGCAGGCGTGGGTATCTCAGAAGAAAGTTGCTGGGAGACTGCTCAGGGAAGCCTGCACTTTCCCCCACATGGCACAATTCGCTGTAATAACGTATTGCTATACACAGCAATATACCATCAGCTATAGAGGAATACAAATCCCAGCAATAGTACATTATACAGCGCAATGCAGAATACCGCCAGCTATAATGTATTATTTCTGGGATTTGTTGTATTCCTCTATATCTGGTGGTATTCTGCATTGTGCTGTATAATGTACTATTGCTGGGATTTGTAGTTTTCTGTATCCGGTGCCATTCTGCATTGCGCTGTATAATGTACTATTGCTGATGTGCTGGCATGGAAGGAGCTGCCCATTAATGCATGTGTGTGGGTGACATCCCACGGGGATCAGACTGTGTGATGGCCAATCCCAGAGATGTTGTGTATTTGTCATTCTAACTGATCTGAGGTCTGCCGTGCATTGGTTCTGGTCTGAGGTCTGCCGTGCATTGGTTCTGGTCTGAGGTCTGCCGTGCATTGGTTCTGGTCTGAGGTCTGCCGTGTATTGGTTCTGGTATGAGGTCTGCCGTGTAATGGTTCGGGTCTGAGGTCTGCTATGCATTCTACCATTTAGCGCACTTTACAAATTGCCTATGTCGGTCTAGATTTTTCAGTTCTCCAGCAGGTCCCCGGCAATTTACCTTTTAGTGAATTGGCCCATTATTTAAAAAATAGTGTGGAGAAATAATTTCTGTATCACAAGACGGTTTATGCAGGTGGGGCTTGTAGGTGGGGCTTGTATATGGGCGGAATCCATGAACCCATCGCACTCCTGACCGCTTGTCTCCAAAATAATCAGATGGGTGCTGCAGTGATCGATGGATGGCAACCGTCATGTAACAGTAGAAGCAGGGACACCGGCACTCCAATATAAACATGAAAAAGTCTTATTTATTGAAGAGGTGCGACATATCACATAGATGCGTCTATGTGATATGTCACACCGGTGTCCCTGCTTCTATTGTATATGGGCGGAGCACAAGGGGGCTTCATAATCTTCTAGTGCCCGGGGGCCCCATGTGTTGTCAGTCCGCCCCTGGGGTTAACTGCAGAGTTAAAGGGGTTCTAAACCCTCTGTTTTTTTTGCCTATATCTACTGCTAGCAAGCAGTAGATATAGGCAAGAAGTTTAAAAAAAAAAACAAAAAAAAACGCTTTAACTAGTTTTAAACTTGCAAGACAAGACACAGAAAGCGCCTCCATCGCATAAAAACTTTTTAATAAACGAATAAAAAGATGGTATAAAGGTACTCACAAAGGACGGATAAAAACAGGCATAAAAGGGTCAGAACGAAAGGTGCATATCCACCGGCTGTTCGTCTTCCCTGGTAGTGAAGTGGTTTACGCGTTTCAGAGGTCACGCCTCCTTCCTCAGAACCAATTGGGAGTGTTCCACTGACTCTCTGTTTTATACATCAAGGCCAGTGATTAGGGCACCTGAGGATGGTCAGGGAGATTTGTACTAAAGGTGGCCATACACTGTACAACCATCGCAAGACATTAGTCTTGCGATGGTTGTAAAGTGATTAAAAAAAACGTACGATCTGCCTATCTTGGACAGGCAGATCGAATATATATATATAAATATAGAATATATAGAGATAATATTTCTTGCACAAAGGGTATTCGATTTATGATATAAAAAAATTTGTGATTATTATGAGAACGATCTACAGCAGCGTCGGTTATGGATATTAGACTCAGATCTTTAAGGTCACTGAAAATAAGGAAGATGGGAACAGCGTGTGAATATCCACACAGTGGGATGCATTCTAAAGAAAGTACAAACATGCAATTCTAATGTGTTATCATAAATACGGACAAAATGCACATGCCCGTGCAACAGGCAACATTTTTGATCTATTGCATATATTTGCATATATTTAGATAAGTTGAACGTAGGAGACATCCCTAGATAGTGGCGAGTACGTTGTAATGCAATAGACTGAAATAGGAAACTGCTTGATCACCATACAGAAAGTTCACACAATGAGATACATTTGTTTACAGAGAAGATGAAAAAATGGTAACTTCATAAATAAACAGGTATTTTGGAGAGGTATCAATTAAATAGGTTACAAATTGGATATGTAGCTATAAAGTGGATATATATCTACATTGATGGAATTTATATGTAGATATATGCGAACCCATGGATCAAAAAGGTGCCCGCAAAGGTAGAACAATGACCAACAAGCCCGCATCATGTAATGCTTAATGGAAGCAATCTATGCAGTATTAAAAGGTAAATATATATATATATATATATATCTCCCTAAATGGCAAAGATGGGAACCGAGTTGAATCTAGGCATGAATTGCGTATGACGGTAAAAGAGACTTGTGTCTGATGTGTTTTTTAGGAAAAAAATAGCAAACAAAGACAAAGAGAAAACACCCTTTTTTGCATATTTTGGATATTAGTTCACAAAGGTTATACTGCCCAAAAACCATTTTTTCTGGGTACAAGGAACGTGATGTAAACATAATTTACATGGAAACTTAACCCTGTACGGACAGTTTTCTAACAGCACGAAAGAGGCATTAAGATGGGTTCTGAGAATATAAATACAAATCTAATTGATTTGGAATAAATAAATAAATGGGTATCGAATAAAGGCAAAATGATAAAAAGATACATATGGTTCATACAGAAAAACTTAATCGATGTGGAACAAGCTAAGGGCATATTTGAGACACCGCAGAAGCAGCGTATAACAAAAATTAATTATGGTGGATACGGAATGGGACATAGAACCATATGTATCTTTTTATCATTTTGCCTTTATACGATACCCATTAATTTTTTCCACGTCCTTGTGGCGGCTCACTCGGTTCAGAACTGCGTATAGTATTTGAGGTTGAATAAAGACATTAGTCCATCAAGTCCAACCTATTAGGAATCACGTGTGATTGACATACAGCGGGTTTGGGCCGTGCGTACGTCACGGTTAAATGGGAACTTTTTTTCTTCCTTCTTGTCAGGTTGCTTTAACTGATGTCATATGTAAATCAAAACTCATCCCTTGGATCTGCAAATGAATGAAACAGAGTAAATGCAGACTTAACAATGTAACTTTGTATCTCTCTGAACAGTGTTTATAAAGACTGGAGGGGGATCTATCAAAACTGGAGCAGACAAAATCTTGAGCATTTGCTAATAGTAACCAATCAGCTTTTCTCTTCAGTTTGTTCAGTTAAAGTGATATTAAAGTCAAAATGTTTTTAAATTATTTTAAATGCTGATGAAATCACAATGAATGCTGTTCATTGGCGTTTAAAAGTTTTTTAGTTTTCTGCAGAATCAGCTGGTCCCCTGAGCACTGGCCCTGATATCCTGATTTAGAGTAACTCCTTTCCTATAAAGCTACACGTGTGTGCTAGTAAGCTGTGTGTGTCTCCATAAACACACAGGAACAGCAGGGCAAGACTCTCTGCTCCCCACTTCCCCCTCCTCCATCCTTTTCCAGGCTAGAAGATGGGTTTGTGTAGCATGCCCAAGATCCACAAAAGATTAAACATGACATAGTGCCATTATCTCTTATCATGCTGTACCAAATAACATAAGATTTAGAGGAAAAAATTTCTGTGATAAATAGATTATATAAAACCTGTTCCACATACAATTACTAAAACAGCGTAGGCATGTACAGTTAGATTTGCTTAGTACTCCTACACGACACTTGGAAAAGGCACATTTAGCTGACTGAGATACTGTAAAAATAACAGCTTATGTCTGCTGCTAAAGAGACAATAGATATGGGCACAGTGAATATAGAGACATGAGTACAGAAAGTTGGTTAGTATTGGTAGTCCGAGTACTTGAATTGCAGCAAATGTGGGAGCAATGTAGGGCCTTAGATTGCAAGCTCCTTGATGTGAATGTGCAGGATGTAAAGCGCTGCATAAATTGTTGGTGTTATATAAATACCTGTAATAAATAAATAAATACATGAGTGAATTAGTGAGCCAGAGATTATGAACATTTAAGCTAAATATATATGCACAGAGAGTTTTAAGACATGTTGGCATAATGAGTCTATCGAGAGCTGCAGATATGTTGGTAGAATACATCTGAAAATGGTGGTGAATCCTATACTATGACCACAATGCTTCTTTGGGCATGAGGGAACACGGAGTCTAGGGACATTTTCTTTGGATGCAATGTGTAACATCTTGAAGTGCTGAATGAATGACTGTCAGAAGTTGCAAACAAGAAGGTAGCTCAAGCTACAGGGTTAACAGAACTAATTATCATGAAAACATGTAGCAGTTATTGCCAAATATCTAGTGAGAAAGAATCAATCTGGTTTCGGATTAGTCCTCCCATCTGAGCATAGAGTGCAGCCTCCATTTGTTACATGATGATTTGGTTTGTGGCTGAGACTCTGTCAGCACTCTCAGCTGATGGGATAAGTCAGATAGAAGCCAGAGAGAACTTCACCGCACTCTAATTGTGAGGTTTGCTAGAGAATTGATGATTTCAGGGTCAGGAGGATCACAAACTGTAGCTCTGCAGGTACTCCTGCATAGCAGCAATGCTATACCACTGCACTATTGGTGTACATTTACTGGTGTTGCTGGCCTAGAGACAACAACCAGAAGACCTGGGGCATGTGCCATGATTTTGTTTTTAAAGCGTCAGTAGACTGTAGACTAAATTTTGTTGTGGAAAATTATTACCTCAAGCTAAATACAATCATACAAACTGGGTAAAGCTAATGTCAATATATTTTCAAGATACTGTATATACAAAACCCAAATGTCACCTTTATATTTACTGTAATTTTCCTTCCCTAGCTCCTCCTAGGTTAGCCTACTGTGGGCCAGGTTTGCCCTCCTGTTTCCCTTAGGATAACCCCTAACTAGTCCATAATAGAGCAAAGCTCCTACTTTCTGTTTTTTCATTGCAAGACCTCCTCACATCTGCCTACTATAGGAAACACAGCAATGACCACCAGGGAGGGAAAACACAACAGTCACACAGATGATGCAGAAAATATTTTAGTTAGGAAGAGCAGCTGAGAGCATTGAGGTCCCAAGGGAAGCAACACGATCCAGCTTGGACCACTCTTGTTCTTCCAGCAGTTAACATGGAATAGAGACAATACCGGTTGCAACTGACCAAAGGATTATCCTATCTGGCAAACTCAAACAAAATTGCTTTTTCACTAAAAAGGCATGTAGCTCCGTAACCTGTCTAGCTATAGTGCTCACCACTAGGAAGACAGTTCACAACGTAAGATGGCACATTGAACATCCATTCCCAAATGGATCAAAGGTAGGTGTCAACAAGGCCTTCAGGACGAGTGTTAAGTTCCACTCCATCTCTCAGAAAAAGAGATCCTCTTAAAAGCCAAATCTGTGCCACCAGCCTCAGAAACTGTACCAATTGGTCATTTTGAACCTGTTATTGCGGACACATCAGAAAAATGGACCCTCAAAGAAGAACTTAACCCATATCTTCAAAAAAACAACAACAAAAAACCTTTAGAAATGTTTAGTAATGACAATCTACAAACAGAAAGGAAAATTCCTTTCCCTAAGATCTCAGGAGACTATAGATGAGATTTCCCAGCAATAAACTGCTTCCCAGGATGCAATGCGTGCGCACATTACGTCATTTGTGCCAAAGCGGAGCAGGAATTGGAAATAAAGTAATTGTAAATAAAATGAAAATATGTTTGTTTAGCTCATAAATGTAAGATGATTTCATATCGGCATGCAGAGCTGTATGCTGATGTGATTTTTAGTGAAAGGGGGGTAAAGGTCCACTTTAAAGTATTTGTGAGCACACTACGCAAAAAAATAATTGTAATACAGCAAATAAGTGTTATATGGGTCAAATCACATTTATTTTCTTAAAAAAAGAAGTGCAAATGTTTGTGTTTTTTAGCCAGTTGACATCCACGGTGTTAAACCCCCTTCCCATCCAGGCCATTTTTCAGTATTCAGCGCTGCGGTACTTTGACTGACATTTACAGGTGAGGTGTCAGGTGATTGCAGGTGGGGGGGGTGGGGGCAAAAAACCGGTGGGGTTGAAAAAACGAGCACATATAGACGATCGGCGGGCTATGGAGCCGCCGATCGTCTATATGTGAAACACCCGGTAACGGGTGTTTGCATTGGTCGGTTCTTTTCTGCCCGCGCGTGCCCGCTAGGGGGCGTGCGCGAGCAGAAAAAAAATGCCGTCTGGGGACGGCAACCCGCCAATGCAACAGTGCCGTCCGTCCGTTTTTTTTACAACGGGCGGACGGCAAGTGGTTAAATTCTTTTTCATGTGTGACTTTAATTTTTTTTGCAACTTTAATTTTTTATTACTATTTTTTTTTTTTACTTAACTTTATTGCTATCACATAGGGGGTTACGAAACCCCCCTATGTGATAGCAAAGAGATGTGACCAGTCATCTTTATGGAGACATCAGGGGTCTCCAAGACCCCTGTCACCTAGGGACCCTCAAAGAAGCTGATGAAGCAGAGATCTGCTTCATCAGCTTCTCTCCAGCGTCTGAAGCTGGAGAGTGACACAAGAATGCGGAAGTGATGTAATATACATCATTTCCGTATTCTGACAGCGGAGAGGGGACCTGATAGAGATTGCATACCGATCTCCCTCTGATCCCCTGACACAGAACCACCATGTTGGTCCCGGGCTCGCATCGGGCAAAGCGGAGCATGGGACCAGCGGGAGGGGGGCTGCAGATGGGGGGAAGGGGCGCACACACAGACATCTTATACAAGCGATCTGCCGGCTCTATTGCCGGTGGATCGCTTGTATGTAAACAGGCATCACTGCATGTTTTTTTTAACATGTATTTCTTTATTGGTGTTCAAAGAGTATACAATACATATCAACAGGCTGTTAGATGATGCACATACATGGTTATACACACAAGGAACGAAAAAACTGTATATTCCATGGAGCTCCGATGTACTAAGTATATCCCTTTATATATAATTGGGGCTGGTCATCAAGGTCATGTAACCAAAATTAGTAAGAACAAAAAAAAGGGGGGTGTACCAGTGTTTCCAAGTAGGAAACGCTGTGAGAGGAGGTTACCAAATAGACCGAGACCAGTGAATTCTTATAAAAGTATAAACTTTATTCTGATACAAAAACATCAATTTGCTGCACCAAATAACACTCTCAATAGTTTCGTAAAAGAACAACGTTGTTCATAGCACTCATACATACATTCATTCATTCATCCTATGGACCCCACACAATCTACGGCAAAAAAATCTTTAAGGTTTAGAGGAGGGAATACTCCCAATTTAACACTTGGTTCCTATTGGTGATTATGCACCTACTAGGCGATGATGTTGGATCACAGACCTGAATGTTACAGATCTACTCCGAGATGTAACCGTAACCAGTTTTTCTTGCAAATGATACATCCAAGCATATAATAGATTAAATCTATTTGTTGATTATTGAAGAAAGGAAGTCTCTATGATTGATGCGGCTTTAGGATGATATAATCCACTGGGATCGTGTATGTATTCATTAGCCTCCGTGTGCCGACACCTTTCGTAGATCTGTTTTCTAAGAAATATCATTCACTTTACTTTCTGAGTTATTTAAACTTTCCCATAACAGCAAGTTCCTCCTGATGTTAGATTTATTCAAGGGGAGACCTGTACCAGACCACTAAGTACTATTTGGTGATCGGCCGTACTCACAGTTGGTTGTCTCGTACCCCTGAATGTTAAATTGGAATAAAGAATGTTGGTAACACTAAATTTTTTTAAATAAAGCTAACTTTAATAAGTGTTGCTCCTTACTATATTATACTAATTGTGACCAAATTTTCTCACAGAGGACAAGTGGGAGTGTTTTAAAGACAACAACAATTGCCAATACATTCAATTACAGTAGGTCTATATTCTATGGTAAAAAGAAATATCAATAAGGCAGCTAAAATTGATTATGAAAACCAGATTGCTACAGAAAGTAGAAGAAATCCAAAGAAATTCAAATACATCAGTATTACAAAATTAAGGACAGAACACGTAGGCCCCATAATGTGTGGGTATGGCAATTTGGATACCAGTGACAGGGAGAAGGCAGATGTAATAAATATATCTCTTCAGTTTATACCAACGATAAAGATGGGTTTAACAAACAAATCAATAATACTAATAACAATGCAGTGAGGGTAACTCAGTGGTTGGCAGAAATCCAGGTTAAAAAAAAAGACTAGATAAAGTTATAACTGGAACATTGTTCCTAATTTTAAAGGACAGCTTAGTGACTGGAATGATAACAGCCAAATGGGGAAAAAAGTAAATATAGTACCAATACCAGTACCAAAAGGGGTCAGGATGTACACCAGGTAGCTACATTAGGAGGTAGCCTTCACTGTGAGAATCTTCACAGTGAATGGTATGAAGCATAAACTTTTCTTTACAGCTGCATCCGTGGACTTTTGCTGAAGCCATTACACACTGGCGGTAACTGAGTGTGCCATCAACCTGGCAGTAAATTTTACTCAAATAACTGCCACTTCTGTGATGAATTCAGTCGTCAGTTTGAGATTTCTTAGACTGGTAGATAAATTAGCTACTGTCATGGCCAAAAATATTGGCACCCCTGCATTTCTGTTAGATAATGCACCACTTCGCACAGAAATTTGTTGCAATTACATATGTTTCGGCATTCTCATGTTTATTTCTTTTGTTTGTATTGGTATGACACAAAAAAAGTGGAGGAAAAAAAGTCAAACCTGACACATTCCATGCAAAACTCCAAAAATGGAGTGGACAAAATTATTGGCACCCTCAATTAATATTTGGTAGCACAGCCCTTGGAAAAAATAACTGCTATCACATATTAGCCCCCATATGTGATAGCAATAAAGTTTAGTGGAAATAAAAATAGGGAAAAAAAATTAGTTTCCCCCCCAAACATTTTTTAAAGTCACACATAAAAAAAGAATAGCAAAAACAAAAAAATGTTTTAAAGTCCCCACCCATACATACACGCATGCAAACATGCGTTGGGGGCGCATATGTGCAAAAAAGACAAGTGCACCCATTACACCGCACATGTTACATATCGCCGCGAACGTCACAGTGAGAGCAATAATTGTAGGGCCATCAATCACTGATAACACTAAACTGATGAGCGGTAAAAGCTTTTAAAGTGTCGCCTATGACCAATTTTGGGTATGTTAGTTTTCTGCGATTTCGCGGGTGCGCCCAATTTTAAAGCTTGACATGTTTTTACCTGACGTGGCCCTGACTTTTATATTTTACCAAAAAACTGGGTAATAATAAATGTTTCCTAACATAATGTAAAAAAAAACTTTTTTTTTTTTCAAAATTTTCAGTAATTTTTTCTAATTATAGTAAAAAATAAAAATTGCAGTGGTGAATAAATACCACCAAAAGAAAGCTCTATGTGTCCCCAAAAAATGGTATAAAATTCATTTCAGTACAGCGTTGCATGTCGTCAGCCAAAGTACCGCAGCGTTGAATACTGAAAAATGGCCCGGCCAGGAAGGGGGTCTAAACACCTGGTCTTCAAGCGGTTAAAGGCCTCATTTCTTTCTCTGAAAACAGAGTGATGGGCTTTACCAAAAAGCTGTCATTTTGTTTAGTCTGTCCACAGCACATTCTCCCAATCTGGCTTTTTTATGTTTCTGTGTGAGCAGTGGGCTCCTCCTGGGTCTCCTACCATAGTGTCCCTTTTCATTCAGATGGTGACATATAGTGCGAGCTGACACAGTTGTACCCTGTGCCTGAAGGTCAGCTTGAATTTGTCTGGAAGTTGATGGAGGGTCTTTATCCACCATTTGAACAATCCTTTGTTGCAATCTTTGATCAATTGTTCTCTTTCGTCTACATCCACGGAGATTAGCTACAGTGCCATTGGCTGTAAACTTCATGACAATGTTGCGCACAGTGGACACAGGAACATTAACATCTCTGGAGATGGACTTGTAACAATGCGATTGCCCATGCTTTTCTACAATTTTTGTTCTCAAATCCTCAGATAATTCTTTGCTGCTCTTTCTATTCTCCATGCTCCGTGTGGCACACAGAGACACACAACAGAAAGGCGGAGTCAATTTTTCACCATTTTAACTGGTTGTCGGTGGGATTTCTATATTCTCAGCACCTGTTAATTGATACAAGTGAGGTTAATTACAAATTACAGGAGCATCACAAGTTTGGAATGCAATTATTTCTTGCAATTTGGAGAAGGTGCCAATAATTTTGTCCAGTCCATTTTTGGAGTTTTGCGTGGAATGTGTCAGGTTTGGCTTATTGTTCTCACCTTTTTTTTGGGTCATACCAATACAAACAAAAGAAATAAACATGAGAATGCCTAAACATTTGTAATTGCAACAATTTTCTTTGCAAAGTGGTGCATTATCTGACAGAAATGCAGGGGTGCCAATATTTTTGGCCATGACTGTATATTATGTTCCCCTTAAATGGCCATCTCCATCTGTGATGTCCAGGACCACAAAACTTTGGACACTGAGGTTAGGGTTACTGACAGTCTACATGCTGCATCTGCTATTGTAAATGCTATTTTTATATATCTGTACATAAAGAGAGTGTATTATATATCTACAGTCTTTGCGAGGCAGCATCCTTTGGTGTAATGGCCTGTAGCTTGGAAATTCTGCTATGCACCCCAGTTTCTTATCTGGGTTTGCCCATTTTTCCTTCAATATGTCCTGTATCTTGAAAATCAAAGGATGTCACGCTCACCTTATCCCCTAGCATCGAGCTTTCATCTATTGTATGGTTGTTGTCTTCCAGGTTCCACTGTCAGCGCAGAAAATCATTGCTCAGGTGTATTTTGTTTTTATCCTTTCTTTTCAGCTATTTGTCTAATTTTTGTAGTAAAGCCAAGGATACAAGCCCGAGAAGTATTTTTTTTTTCCTAAACAGGAAATCTGCATATACAAACAACTGTTAGAGGAAAACATTACAAGGCCTACAGGATGCAAAAAATATGCATGCATACTGTAATGCAACAGGCATGTATTTCAAATGAATCAATAGGATCACAACTGCAACTGTAGCTTACATTGATTAGCAGATGTAGCAGCAGTCCATATAATCATATGCACTCTGTTTAAGGTAATAGTTCAGTAATAATGAATCATGAATCCAAACTTTCACAAAAAGAAGTGTGGCCAAGACATGCATTGTAGAGTTCCAACAACAGATAGGGTTATCGGCCTTCGTAAGACCGTGCATAACCTCAATAGCATAAAGGTTACGGAAATAATAGTTCATCAGATAATTTAACGGTGTTAAATAAATCCTTTGAAACACTGAGTAGTTTCCAGAAGCTCTGTCTCTACAAGGTTAAAGATATTATAAGGAAGTCTTTGGATAGCATCAAATAGTGAGAACTTGCGTTTAGGCTGTATCTCTTTAAGCAGTTGCTTAGATATTGAAACACAAAGTACTTTTCAGAAGTTCCATCACTTCAAGGTTAAAGCAAATTATAAGGATGACTTTTGGATAGTAAATAATAGTGAGTACCTGCGTTTAAGTTGTATCCCTTTAAACGGTTACTTGGATAGCAGTCTGTGTAGTAGCTGATCTGGAGTCACTGGTTTCTGCAGGATAAGGTCTAAGTAAAGTTCCAGCAAGGAACACTTTAATGGAGTGTAGAGGAGAATCAGTGGTGTCACAGCAGCAGGGTGTGGAGGAGAACCAGCACCAACTGGTATCACACAGGAGACAGGGAAACTGAGGACATTGCCTGGTGTCAGCTGTATTGCTTGGACGGTGACCAATTGAATGTTCGCGGCTTAACCCGGTGTTCTATCAAAAGTTCCAACTCCTCGAGTTCTCCAACCATCAGACTTCCGGTTTAGTGAGAAGAGGTTTGGCCGAGAAGGCTGTACTGCACGTGAGCCACCAGAGGCATTTCCGTATACAAATAGTACACAGCAATAAAGTATTAAAATGAACTAGGTTTACAGTAATACAGCAAGTTATTAATCTCAGTTGCCCTACTCAATATGGCCGCCGCCACTGAGGTGAGTATATTACACATACAAACATTCCCATGCTACCTATCCTTTACTAGTAAATGCAATAGTCTGTATGCAATAGGGTTACACTAATGTAACTTAGATTCATTTATAGTTGGTTCATGACTTCTGTTGCAAACAGGCATTTCTAACGAGTGCAAGGAAGTTAGTTCTTGGTCATGGCAGTCTCTCTGCTACTTGTACTATGGCTTCTAGTGTCGTCCCTTGGTAGAGTCCTTGTTGAAGTCCCTCTTTGCAATTGTGGGGCAAGCCTTTTTATTGAGAGGTTTGGTAGGCTTTGCCACATGGGCATGGTCCTTTCTATTTCCTTCGTATATCAGTTTCTATGAGGGAAGCATTTCTGCGTTCAAACCCAAGATGGCAGCACAGTATCATAAATGCTGCCATGGTGACATACGGTATGTCAAAAGGATGATTCTTATTGACAAGCTACAACTAAACTTGGGTGTCTGGCACAAGCTCCTCTAAGAGCTCCAATGGGACAGCTAAAAATGTGAACTTTCACAGCAAACAGTTTACTGTAGATCAGTGACGTGCGGTACCTCTTGCTCAGGGTGAGGCATTCCCCAGCCCTGCCCCTGCCGGGCGAAGCCCGGCCCCCAAGCTAGTGTAAAGGAGGTACAAATACCTTAAAAGCCCCACTCTTTCCCGTTTTTGTTACAATTGTATTTAGAGGTGTGGTGTCCTGTTCCTCATGGTGGCTCGGAAACTTCCTTTGTGTTTTTACTAAATTTTGGGGTGGAAGACACCCATTTTGTGCTCTTGAACGACCGGGGAACACTAAACGCATGGAAGTGGTTAATAAATTATGTTTAATAAATTATGAATAATAGCTTATATAATTTGAAGTGAAGTATATATCGATACTAGTTTTCTATTATGATTAACAATTTTACAATGGCACATTGGGATCATGTGTTAGCATTATGGGTCTATTTAAATTGCAAGCCTACCAACATGGTCAATTCGATTCACATTACAGGGTAAAATATTTTTAGATTAGATCTTTTTTTAATTATACTATCTAGTTATATTTTAATTTATTTAATATCACATTGTTCATCTCACTAACGCTATTTTATTCACTTTATCCCCACTTATGGGTATCTGACATCAATTATAGGGGGGCGGAGTTGGATTATGGCTATTTTATAGTTTCGTTGGTGACTATGAACGACCAGAACTCCACCCAGCTCATTGCCATTTAACATTTTTCCATATTTACACATGTAAAGCACTCTTTGTCACTTTATTAGTGTCTTCCACTTTTATGTATCTAATCATTGTTTTATTTCTATGGAAATTACTTTTAGTTTTAATTTTCATTATGTTTTGGATATTATGAATAATGGTTTCAAATTTGACTGTCTGGTACTTTTTTGACAGGGTTACAATGTGCCATTGTTATATGTTTTAAATGATGGATACTTAATATTATTTGATATTGTTGTAACTACTGACATTATACCTTGTTATATGATACATGGACAAAATAGTAAGGGTTTAGTGGGTAATCATCTGCATCTTCCTTTTGGGGACAGTCCTATTTGTGCTGGATGACTTGTTTAGGCCAGACCCCTCTTTCTGACATCTATATCATGAGGGGGGTGGTCTGTGCACAGACCCTCACCCCCTCGAAGCTGGTGCCTCGAGTGGGGTGGTGGTCACTCTGGCTCGGCATAGCTGTCTGCTCTTCTGCTCCTCCAGAGTTTACTGCGAGCAGGAGTGGGGTAGGCGGCGCTCGGGGAGCTGCTGCCATCCCATAGGCTTGACAGGCCAGAATGGGAGGGGCCCTGCCAGGAGGACGAGAAACCTCCTGTATTGATGTGCCGCTAAAGCGGACGCATGCACAGACCATAGGCCCACCCCGGGCCGCTGACGTCACACGCCGGGCTATTCAGGTAGTGTGATGTGATGCGGCTTGGTATATGGTGGAATGAGGGGAGGTATAGGGAGATCGGCGGGAGAGGTGGTCCTGGATTTTTGTACAATAGTTATATCAAATGCAAGTCCCTATATGATGATTATAATTTTAGCATTAGATGTTGTTCCATGTTTTGTATATGGTCATTTTAGTTTATCAAGTCTGACAAATTGGGAAAGCAATATCCCCCTCCCCTTTATACAGGTGAAGGAGATAGTATATGTGAGGGGTCCTCTCCCTTCGTTTAGGTAGTTTCTATATACCGTGTTTCCCCGAAAATAAGACACTGTCTTATATTTTTTTTGCCCTCCAAAAACACACTAGGTCTTATTTTCAGGGGATGTCTTATTTTTATTTTTTAATGTGCAACAAAATGTACAACAATCCAAAGTTATCTGGTATAACTCCGCCTGTCACAGTAACCGGCGCTATAGAGGAAGTATCAGCTAATGCGGCTCTGCTCGATCTGCCGCCGCAGCCTTGCTTTCTACAGCGCCGGCTTCCTTTGCCATCAGGGGCAGTGGTACCAGCGGTGCAGCAGTGGGGACATCAGACAGTGGACAGCGCGGTAAAGTACGGTACCATTTACCGGTACACATTACAGTACAGTACCATTACATTAAGCAGTGCCTTCGGGGACAGCAGTTGGTGAAGTCTGGTACTGGAGTGCTCCCTATCACTGCGCTGACCGGAGGTAGTCCCCTGTCATCCCCTTAATACAGTATGTCCCTGCAGGCTGATACTATCACTCCTGCTCTTCAAGTTTCCCCTCACATGCTACCACCATACTAGGTCTTATTTTCGGGGTAGGTCTTATATTACAGGAATCTTGAAAAATAGTGCTAGGTCTTACTTTCGGGGTAGGTCTTATTTTAGGGGAAACAGGGTATATATGGATAATGTGAAAAAAGTGAGTGTGCAGCGCTATACTAAGCGAAATGTAATCCCCCTTTGGGGGTATAAAAAAGTAAAAACATTTTAAATAAATATCACACAATCATGATTGTGTGATATTTATTTAAAATGTTTTTACTTTTTTATACCCCCAAAGGGGGATTACATTTCGCTTAGTATAGCGCTGCACACTCACTTTTTTCACAGTTTCTACAAACCATAGCGCAGCAGCTTTTATATTTCACTCCTTCCATAAGCGCAGATTTTACAATATTTCTATATATGGATAATGTTAGTCATTCATGACTAGTCCCTGTTGTATATATATATATTTTCTGATGCTATATCAATTTGCAGTGTGGATGGACGGGGAAGTGGCCTTTTCATTTCTGTACTCATGTATGTCCCTCATTTCCTATGTCTTCTGGGCGATGGGTACTGTACTCCTGAAGATGTGGACTTATTCACCACTGAGACCCTAAATAAGGTTATGTATTTTTCAATGTTTATAATGTGATATGAATGTTTTTGTTAATTTTCATGGATAATCATATGTATTTATACCCACGACATTCAAATATTACAGGCAGCCTTCTATCATCCTGAGGAAGCTTTTTTAGCGAAACGTGTAGATGGTTGAACCCGCGGTGCATCCATGCTTGATTTTAGGATATGTTAATGGACTTACATGATGAAACCATTCAAGTATTTGTATTATTGTTTACAAGCGTTTACCTTATTGTTGATGCATAGAATGTGGCCCAGGGAGGCTATGTGCCTTAGCTATTTTAGATTGTACTATGGTTGAGGGAGTTGCTATGGATGTGGTATTGATGGGATTATATATTGGCTCTCTTTTTTTATTTGTTTGTATAATAAAAATACATTTTTCAATATTGATACACGCGCAATATGTGTTTTTTATGCCTAGAGTGACACCTTAAAAGCCCCACTCTTTCCAGTTTTTGTTACATACTGGTCATTAGACATGTAACCCACAAAAAAAGGTTTTGTTTTGATTCAGATATTTTCTTTATCCTTTTGCGGGGTGTTAAATGTTTTCGGTTCAGAACCATTGGAGATTAATATAATGTAACCTAAAAGACTCTTAACATAAGCCGAGCACCTCAGACAGGGGGCAAAAGCCATCGACGGGTCGATGCACAGGCAACTGGGACATCCAGGGAGAGGATTGCCCAGGGAGGTAGGTAGGGCAGGATTTCTCGGCAGCTTGGCGAAAGCTTCAATAAACCTAAAAATAAAACAGACAAACAACAAACTTTTTTCTTGTTTTTTTAGTTTTTCAATTTTTTTTAGTTTTGTTCTAAATTTTACAATTTGACCAGGGAGGGAGGGAGGTAGGGCAGGATTTCTGAGCAGCTTTGAACTGCTTCAATGAACCAAGAAATATACAAACAGCAAACAAGCAGCAAAATGTTTTTCTTTATGGTTTTTACTTTTTTTCTCTCATTTTTTTCATAATTTGACCAGGGAGGGAGGTAGTGCGAGATTTCTCGGAAGCTTGGAACAGCTCCAATGAACCAGAAAATATACAAACAAAAAACAAACTTTTTTTTTTTTTTTCCAATTTACATTTTTTTTTCCATTTGGCCAGGGAGCCTCCATTAAGTCAAAACGAAAAACGCACAACAATCAATGAACAAACATGCTTTGGGTTCTTTTTACCCATTTAATTTCTTGGATTTTTTTCAAATTCAGATTGGGTTATCCCAGCTTTGGCAAATTTATAATAGGAGATTTATAATATCAGACCGACACTCCTCAAGCTTTGTTTCTTCCTCCTCTTGTACGCCCTGGCATGAATGGCCTATTGCTGTTCAAGAATACGCTCCAGCATAGCTAAGGTGGAATTCCTCCCGTCCCCACATCTTGTTTGAGGTGGTGCTCCACTAGGCCTGAGGAGGTGGCTGTCTTTCACACTACAATGGAAGTGGCCTGCGATCTTCCCACATGTCTCTAGTAGTGTTGCCAGCCTTCCATATGAAAAGCAGCCCTTACCACAAGATGAAGGATAAGGAGTGAACAGTTCACACCCACAAATCTACCATCCCGTAGCACCTTTTATCATAGCGCCATCAATCACCACAAACCCCATCTTGGCTTTACTGCCTGCCTGCTCTCCTAGCCACTGCACCACCATCTTTTGCAGTGCTTGTAAAATGTTATGCAGGGTGTGCTGCTCATCCATCACCTCAGCATGCAGGAGGGAGTGGTGCTCCTGTTTGGCAACTGCACTGGCCACTGCTGCTGATCTTCCTGCCCCTGCAGTTGGTGGTACATCCTCCGACACATTGGGCTGCCATCAATGTGCCATCAAAGGTAGGAAGGCATGCTGGCCACTAGGAGCTGCTTCATTGATCAAAGAGTAGATTGGGGAACGGACGTTCCTTAGTCTGCTCCTGCTCTCCATTCTGACACTGTTTGCCATGGTCGTGCCCCCTCTCCCCCCCAGAGGAGCGGTGGAGCCTAAAAACCACGGAAGGGGGGTCTCCTTCAGAGGAGGGTACAAATGATCGGGTAGCTGTACAGCCATCCAGATCACTTGTACTGGAAAGCCCTCTGCCAGCTGAAAAAGATTACACCAAGCTGCTGCAGCCTTGATCTTGGTATAACCACTTTAAAACCAGGATGTACAGGTATGTCCTATGGTCCTGAAATGGTTAATCTTGGCTTGTAAATACAGCAATTATTTACAAAGATTTTAGTGTAAAAGTAAAGCATTTTTGCGGTGAACACATATTTTGAGATTTTTTTTTTTAAATGTGTACTTTAAAATAAAGTTTGTCTTTACATATACTTTAGATTTGTTGGACCTGTCTTTATCTACTATGTAAGTTGGATGTAGAAGTGTAAAAACTCCCATTCAACACAGAATGCAAAATGAAACCTGACACGGCTCTTAATTATATCCTACTCTATCCATAACTCAGTGTGTGTAAATCCTAACAATAAACATCTCTGTTGAAAAAGCTATAAGGAAATAGGGTTTCTGGAGGGGTGTAATTGACCATCCAAGAGAGATATATTTAAAAATATATATCAAATTTATTTATATAAAGTTAAAAGCGATGCATTTCATATATTTGACAAAAACCCTGCATGGGATTTGCTTGAGTAAACACTCTTATAATACATACATATTCAAATAATCCAAGTGTTGCAAAATCAAAAACATGATATTAATCGCAGGATTTAACAGAAATATAGTTGCCCCGATAGTGGCTTAGCTTAATAGGTCTCTTAATAAACATCTCTCATTTGCTCCCTTTTGGTCTGTTAAATATACTATAAAAATATTTTTTTATAATGGTTTTATAATTTTACAAAAAAACTGCTGATCTTGTCAAAAGTTTGAAGCTGTCCTGTGTGCTCAGTTCTACATCTGACTCCACTACTATTTATCTTTCAGCTCATAGAGCTTAATAGCTGCAAATTACAACCCTGCTTGTTCCTGCACAGGAGTGCTTCCACAGCTGTTCCAGCCCTCCCCCCTGATTTTCTTATTTTTAACACTTAAGGTGGCCATACACTGTGCGAATTTGCGAATTTGGGACAGTTCTTGAGGAATCGACCCATATTCGCCGGTTGTAAAATCTTTGAATTGAGCCAGCAGCTAATGAGCTGCCGGTTCTGTTTGGGTATTCTGACAAGGGCCGGAGGTCGCTATCAGAATACAAAAGGAACAACAGGGATTCCTCGATCAACACACTTGTAGCGTTGTTGAAATAATCTGCTCTATTTTTTCGTTCAGCCCACGGGTTGAACGAGAAAAACAGAGCAGTGTATGGCCAGCCTAAGAATGCTCAGATGGGGAAAATAATACAGAACCTTTTATTCCAAAACTGGTTTACGATATGGCAAACAGTGGCTTCTCACTTTCTTTTGTCTATGTTTACTATAAGCTTCCAGTATTATGAGGCCATTACCTTTATCAGATATGCATTAGAACCTCTGGAGCCTGCGGTTGGAGGAGGAAGAAAAGAAGTCCATTTTGAGAACCCCAGTGCTGGCATACACCAGGGGTGTGGAATTCGTATCGCCCAACGCCCAGGACATGTAGTTCCGGGCGCCAGGCAAGTAGTTTTTTTACTGTTTTTCGCTGGTTTGACTTTTTTTAAATGAGCGCCGAGAGCGGCGCTGCGAGCAAGGGGCATGGATCGCCGAGAGCGGGGGGCATGGACCGGAGCAAACAGCACCGCGAGA
>NW_017307365.1:317129-321439 GCF_000935625.1 Nanorana parkeri
GGATAGCTGGCTCTGGCAGAGCCAGCTGTACCCGCCCCCTCCCCCGTCCGTTCCGCCAGTCAGCGCTGGCAGATCGGAGCAGGGAGAGGGGAATCCAGCCCCTCCCCCTGTCACGGCAGAGAGCCGTGACAGGATCGAGAGGTGAGGGAACCCGGTATGTTTTCCCTCACCTCCCGATCTACTGAGCCGACCTGTGACAGTCTCATTGTCACAGGTCGGCTTAGAACTATGAGGTGAGTGGAAATCACTCATCTCATAGTTCTCCTTTAAAAAAAAGTAATAAATAATAGTTAAAAATGTAACTAAATAAAAATAAAAAAAATAAAAAGGTGATGAAGTAAAAATAATAAAACAAATTAAATTTTTTTACAAAGTAAATAAAAATTGAAATGGGTGTACTATCTGTACCTGTTCCATGTATTCTGAATTTCGCTCGCAAATTTCGAGCACTCGTTGGTCAACGCGGCCACCTGACGGCACTGACCAATGAGAAGCGCTTCTTAGCACTGCTAAATACGGTTTGGGTTAAAATATTTTTTTTGTATCAGGACAAGTAGATTCGGCCTCCGCTTTAGTCCTTGGACAAGTAGTTTTTTCCAAAATTTCCACACCCCTGTACACACATGAACACTTCTTTCTGCAGTGACTACTCATCAAAGAAACCGTAGGACAAAAAGTCAGCTCCTAAATTCCTGCATCCCGAAATATATTAGGCTGTGAATTCCAGAAGGTTGTTTTCTGACTGTGACAGGGTTGAATATAAGATACTGACGCCTTCTTGTCCAACTGGTGAAGTGCATATTTGTGATGAATTTGTGGAGCTTGTAAGGCCTCGAAGACTGCCATGACTTCCAGAACGTTTGAGATGTATAGTAGTATGTGATCACAGACCTTTTGCCCTAGTCCAATCGATAGTTTAAGTGAGCTCTCCGATTACTGACTTCTTGCACCAGATATAATTATGGTCCAAGAACTGGAACCTAGAGGACCACTGTAAAGTAGACTATGTGGCATAGTCACAGACTGTTGCACATCATTGAAGAGACCCAGCTGCACCAAAAAAGGATGCATGGAACACTGAAACAAAACCCACCTTTGAAAGGGTTCCATGTGCCACTCCAACTGGGCTATTCAAATGTCACTTTGAAATGTTCCTAAAAGCTTTAGACAGAGAGCGAGAGACTGTTGAGTGGACATTGACAAGGGAAAATTGCACCTTGCTATAAACAGATCAGATCTTTTCTTTGGGCAGCAATACTGACTTGGTGATCTTTTTAAAGAGGATTTTTTAGACAGATAAGCTACTGAGCTATACATAGCTACATTTCTCTCATTCAGCCCCTTAGAGTAAACCAAATAAATCACTCTATTCCCCCATCCACGCTAAACAACGTGAATGGAAGAATCTCTGCTACTGTATTTAGATTGCGGCACCCATGGCTAAATACTGTTCAGCCAAACGTTTTGCACCTGGCAACTTTGATTTTGTAAATGAAGTCTGTGAAACAGGTAGTGCGGACAGGGCTACCTACTGCTTTAATTGTGGCCAATTTAGCAGGTAGCCCTGGGCAGCTGTACAGCCACCCAGATCACTTGTAGTAGCCACAATCATGCCGCCTGCCCGCCTCCCTCCATACCACACCTGCACTGTGGATTTTGGGTCCCCTGCTCCATGGGACCACGGCTCCAATGTTCGTCCCCCAATCTACACTTTGATCAATGAAGCAGGAAGCACTGTGTTTCCAGCTTCAGAGCTGTCACAAACCCGGCTGAAGTGCCAGTTACCCAGGCAAACAAGCACAATCCTGTGCTTGATCGCCTGTATTAGAGGGCAGGGGGGACATAAGGGGTCTGATAAACCCCTGATGTCCCCATAGAGAGAGAACTCTCTGAGAGAACCCATCACCCTCAAATGCTATCACATAGGGGCTTGTGAATAAAAAAATCAAAAGGTGATAAAAAACCCTGCCGCCCCCACCATCTGATTCTAATGAACACGTAAGGCATGCACGTGTATGTAAATTGTTGGGGGGTACTTCTAACAAAAAAATATAGAAATAAACAGTGCAATGCACTGGGATTGGCACATCAGTACTGTATCTGGGAACACACACCAGCAGCTGCACTGAAATGCACAGCTGCTGGTGAGATTGCAGCCTAAACGGCGGACCGCGGTACAGACATGAACTAAGTGACCTTAGCTTAATTAAAAAAAATTTCACCCCCTTGAATTTTAATTCACTACCCCAGCGCTAGAAGAAGTGCTGGTCCCTTTCTATTTTACTTAGTATCCAATTCTCCTGTAGGTGGCAGTATACCCACATTATAGTGCTGTGTCCCTCAATGAACATCATAAACTGCCCATACACTATACACTCTGATTATACGGTCTACTTTAGATTTACAAAAACTATGTAAAATGAGGATGAACCTAAAACAATCAATTTAAATTGTATCCAATCAAACAGGCCCTCGTACTACATAGTTTGATGGTAGATCTAAAGGTGCCCATACACCTTACAATTATCTGCAGATTTTCTGTGGTCAGATGGCAAAAGTGCAACAGATTGGCCCAGGTGGAGATTACTCCATCCACACAGTTAATTGTAGATGGAGGAATCTGTTGCACCTTTTCTATCTGACCACAGAAAATTGTAAGGTGTATGGGCAGCTTAAATAAACTTTTACAATCAGATTGTATAACGCAGGGCTCAAAATTTCAAGTCCTGAGCTACTAGCCAGGCCTTAAGAGTTACTAGCCACCAGTTGCCCCACCTAACCCTTACCCTGGCCGGCCGTAACTCCACCCCTAAACACACCCTCTTAAATAATCTTATGATCATTTTTATCTTATGATAGTTGCCGCATGTAAATGGCAGATTAGGGATTCCTGCTGCAGGAAAACGCAAGTTCCTGACACAGGAATCTCTAATCACACCTGAAATATACGCTAGGTGTGAATGGGGCCTAATATACACATACACTAAAGGTGTCCATACACCTGACGATTATCGTACGAGATGGGCAAGATCGTACGAGATTTTAATGACCTTACAACCATCGCATAATGAAAGTCGTGCGATGGTTGTAAGGTAGGACACGGACCTGGGTGAGCCTGGATATTGGCATCAGCTCCAACTCTCCCACTTCCTTGCCTCGCTCACGAATCCCGCCTCATATGCCCCAGGGGTGTGGAATTCCTATCGCCCGACGCCCGGGACAGGCAGTTTCGGGCGCCGGGTGAGTAGTTTTTTAATACATTCAGCCCTGCTCCGGACAAGCAGAGCTGAAATTGATGTCTCCTTATGTTACTGATACCCCCTTTTACCTCAACAATGTATCTGAATTGTCTATGTTTTTGTTGTTTCCATATGTTGTGGATTTATTGAAAAATGTTCAATAAAAGAATTTATAAAAAAAAAAAAAAAACATACACATTACAATCTGACTGTACATTTTTAGTACAATCAACCTATCTCGCTCTGGCGGTCCAAGGACTATTGACATAATCAAGTACAATGAAGGCTTTATAAACCTGCATTGTAGGTGAGGATGCTAAGAGACAGCACACAGTCAGAGTGGAACAAAATTGTGGAGAGTGCCAACTTCCAGGGGGACAAGGATCAGGTAAGTAAAACAGCTTTTTGCTGTCTCGTAGGTGTAAACGAGCAGCAACCCTTGCAGTGCTGGGGCAGCGCCACTGCAAGGGAAAACTTTTAATTTCCCTGGATTATGGCTTTAAGGAACAACTCTGGTTTAAAACCCCCCCAAAAAAACTTACTGCAAGGGTTAAGTGCTTGTTTTGTCTAGGGGGCTTAAATAACATTTTGACATCACCGCCAGCTCCGCCCATTTGTTGTCATCCGGCCGCCACCTGTCAGATTGTTCATTTTGTATGGTATGGTGTATAGCATTAGTTAAATCCATTTTTAATAGTAATACTAATGCTCAAGCAACCAAAAACTTTTATCCGGACTCTACCAATCCCCAAGGATGCTGGATAACGGGGAGTTTACTGTATTATTCTAACACATGCAGCTCGGGGTAGCCCCACTGCAAGGGTAAGTTCCTGATTCTCCCAGAGTTCTTCTTTAATGATATACATAAAAGAGATCAAAGAACATTTACAAAAAAAAAGACTATTAACTCCTTTCCCACTTGCTACAGATATCAACTACACTTCTTTGTCAAGTTGTCGGCTGATATTCCCTCCGCTGCTCTTATACCAGGGAGAGTATCATTACACGTGTCTGTCAGCTCCAAAAACCCTCCGCTGCGGGAACAGCTGGACGGTTGTGCAAGCGGGAGCG
>NW_017307365.1:321513-329418 GCF_000935625.1 Nanorana parkeri
ACGTCGCGTGGGTGGTGCAAGCGGTGGCGCGCCCGCCGCGACGTGCAGTTCCCAGTCTCTCCCTCTGCTTTCGCTGCGACGTCACGTCCAGGGCGGGAGCGCGCGCATCCTGAGGAGGAGGAGGAGGAGGGAAGATGGCGACCTCAAACAATCCGCGGAAATTCAGTGAGAAAATCGCATTGCACAATCAAAAACAGGCAGAGGAGACAGCAGCGTTCGAGGAGGTGATGAAGGACCTTAGCATCACCCGGGCAGCACGGGTAAGCAGTAGGGCAGACGGTGGAAAACAAGGCACTGGGGATGTGACTGCAGCGGTGGGAGAAATACACGGTCAGCTCGTCACAAGACACCCCCGGGCAGAGTTGGGGGCGGCCACCTGTACCGGGAGAGGGGGGTATAGGAGTCAGGGCTGTGGGAGTAGGCGACCTTTAGATGTAGGCCTGCCATGGGATGTCACATCATCCCAGCATCTTTGAGATGCCCCCCCCCCTTTCCTTTCCTTTCCTTTCATTTCATTTCCCCAACCTGGCTGCCCAGATCAGGGACATCAGATGCTCTCCTCAGCACTATGACTGCGGCGAAGCTCCCACGATCTCTGCTTAGATCCTCCACAGCTACAGTAATGCACATTGTGCACCCACAGGCCTGCCAGGTGCAAGTCGTCCCTATGTTTTGTTTTAATAGAGTGACACTAATGACACTGACATCCTGAAGAACTTATTAGCTGGGATTGCATCTGCTCTGCTTGGATGGGATCTGACATTTGTTGCTGTGAACTCTGCTATAGGAGAGTTTTGCTGCTTGGCCATTCAGCCACAACAGAGTAGAACTCGGTGGATTTGTTTGTGTCAGAGTTCTTGTGTAAACAATGCTGATGTTTTCAATGTTTCATACTGAAAGGAAAAAGAAAATACAAACATTTCAGGTCTTTTAATAAGTGACAGTCTGCATGGTTTCTTAGATTGAGGGGATACTGTGTATGTTTGTGCTGGAGAGCTTCCTTTACAGTTTGTGCTCGTGGAGGGATTAAAGTATTAATGTTAAAATCTATTTATTAAAGTTTTGGATTTAGAAGGCAGTGATGATTTTGCATTTAAAGTCGTACTAAAGCCTCAGTTTGTCTTCAGAAACATTCCGCTTGCCCTATTAATCACTTGCCAATTAATGATTCTTCTTCGAATGCCCCAAAACACTCACATTTACTTCATGTGAATGGTGCAGCTTCCAGGAACTTCCTGTTGGGAAGCACGCACTGTGATTCCCTCCTCAGGACTACATTTCCCATCATACCTTTTCACCGTCACCTCATTGCTATTCCTCTAGGCTGCCTGTGCATGTACATACCGGGCGCTTGCAAATAAGGGTGACTCTGACGGCACTCCATAGGAGCAAGGAGTCACCCTTACAATGGAAATCAAGGCCATAAATGGGGGATGCTGGTGAAATGAGGAGATGGAAATGAAGAAGCTTCATGAAAAGCAGCACACAATGTAAATCCTGTGCTCAGCATCTCAATTATCAGAACGTAAAATAGGGTTTACTATCACTTTTAAATACTTTAAACATTTCAATAGGTTTGAGTGTAAGCCTTTTCCACACAAAGTGATCCTATCCTGCAAAATGCCCTAAACATGCCCACTATTCCGACGTGTACACTTAAACTGTATCTGTGCTGGACAAATCCCAGGAGGCAGGTAGATAAGGCTGCCTTAATTTTACAGCTGGCGCCCAACTTTTAGGGCCCATTCACACCATGTCTACACCAGACCAGAACATTTTTTTTTGTCTGGTCCAAAAACACTTCTCAATTTATGCCTATGGTAAAAAGTGAGGCTAGTTCACATAACTGGCTTCAGTACCAGAACGTTTACAAAAATACTCCATGCACTATTTTTTGGGCACACCCCAAAACGCATGTAAACATGCAAATGCGCCAACACGCACTAGAAATTCAATTGAGACACACACACAAAAAAAGCACCGGAACACACAAACAATGCACATATCCACATTTCCAGGAACAGATCCAAATCTGGTGTGGAGATGGGGTGAACAAGCCCTTAAGGTTTTCTCTTGCTGCTTTCAATGTGGAGCTGACGCCTAAAAAAAAAATATCTAAATGCAATCACACTGTGGGCATGGAGCTGGCCGATTCGTGCTCCAGAGGCCAAACGCACTCTTTGTGGTGTGAACTGGCCCTCACACGGACAATGACATAAATGCCTTTTAGTCTAAATGCATGTAATGATTCAACCTTGTATAATTCCCACTCTCGGTTTACTTGCGTAAGTGTTTTCAGTTTGGTCAAAAATGGGTTCTGTGCTTTCAGAGGAAGGTTAGATACTCCGAACTTGAAGTAGGAAGCAATAAGTGTGTTTATACTTCCCAGATAATTTCTCCTGCATTTAAATAAACTAAATGCATGAGGTTAGTTTGAATGCAACCTAATAATCCCTTCCCATTTGGTGCTGACCACCTCAGACTTATCGCTGTATGGTCCAGCATTGGTCATCTTCTGGGATGATCCACTCCCAGCATCGTTCAGCTCCCTTCCAAGCCATTATGGACACACCCCTTGGGGGTATGTTATGCCAACCCGGACTCACAATATTGCTGTACAGGACGGCACTTATTATGAGAAGAGAGATGTCAAGTTATTCTAGCTATTAAACTGCTTCATTTAATGTCAGTATACTTTTGTAGATTTAAACAGTATCTGCAGGGGTCACCAGGCTTAAGAGGTTTTTACTTTGACAGCTTTAAACTTTCCCAGATCAATGTATCAGGATGATCGTTCATGTGAATTTGTATTTGCCAAACCTGCTTACTTTTACTAACAGAGTAGGCTGTGCCTGTAATCCAGTATGTTCACAGGAGGGATAATTACTGTTTCTGTAATGCAGTTTAGCTAGGGGCCATTTCAATTCACCAGCAACTGGCAAATCACCAGCAACAGGATCTCTAAAGAGGCTATTCTTCTGCTCATATGGCACTGCTTTTTTTGCTGGTCAGAACTGTCAACTCTCACTTACCAGTGAGGGAGCAGCCAGAATGAGCAATTAGTCTTCTCTTTGCGATGCTATCACTGACCAGTTGTCACACTAGCAATCCTGTCGCCAGCGCCGTGGGTTTTATTGTGTGAATATCTGAAAAAATAGGGCTGCAACTAACTATTATTTTCATAATCAATTAGTTGGGCGATTTATTTTTTTCGATTAAAGGAGAACTATGAGGTGAGTGCTTTTCACTCATCCTCATAGTTCGAGCCGACCTATGACAATGAGACTGTCACAGGTCGGCTCAGTAGATCGGGAAGTGAGCGAACACATACCGGCGTTTGCTCACCTCTCGATCCTGTCACGGCTCTCTGCCGTGACAGGGGAGGGACTGGATTTCCCGCACCGATCCTCCAGCGCTGACTGGCGGAACGGAGGGTGCAGTACAGCTGGCTCTGCCTCTAGATAGGCAGAGCCAGCTGTCACTCACGCAGCTGGGCGAATCCAGACATAATTGTCGGGATCCGCTTCAGCTGCGGCATCTCAGTATACCGCAAGCTACAGCTCGCGGTATAGTGCGGCGTCTCAGTATTTTAATTAGTGTCATGGATTTTAAATAATATGAATTGTAAAACTCCAACCCAATATAATAAAATAACCAAACTTGTATTTAAAATAAATAAAAGCCCGGTCATCAGTTAAGAGTTAGCCATGAATATTGGCTGGAAAATTCTTGCTCTCACTCTGGTGCACGCAACGATATCTGGCATGTGTAGCGCAGTCAGCGTTTTCATGCACCCTACTTGTGTTCCATTAGTATGCGTGCATTTGCGGGGTCGGGGACTTTTAAACTTTTCTGGGTGTATTTTTAATTTTATTTAACTTTTTAATGCTTTACTATTTTTGCAATTTAAAATATCCAATAGCATGCTTGATATTGTTTCCAGCCACTGATGGTAGACTTGACGCCGGTGTTCTATCAATCCCTTGGACTCGAGTCCGAGGAATTGATAGAACACCGGTAGAAGAGAACTGGCACCAGCAGCTGGAACCGGCGGAGGAACGGGGTCGGTCAGCAGAGGCACGGGGCAGCAGCAGAAGTATGGCGGCAGCAGGGGAATGCAGAGTCACCACAGTCTCTCCTCCCCCTCTGGTGCTGGCTGCAGTGGTTTGTGTCCCCTCTGCCGATACAAGCAGCGATTTGAAAGGTACACTGACCGCTGTAGCTGGCACCAGCGGGGAGGAGAACGGAGGAGCAGAGCGGCGGCGGTGGGTGTCAACTAATCGCAGCTCAACTAATCGATATTATTGATTATAGTCTATCTTATCGATTAGTTGTTTCAGTCCTAGAAAACATCACTTCTTAGTAAGCCTGAATGCAACTTATTTTCATACAGCATGATAAATACTGATGGGTTTCTAAGGGAACAAGTATTTTATCAGTTGACCGTCTAATAAGTCAGGCTGTGGGTATTATATACTAGTGTTTTATTTCCTGAAATTTACATTTGTTTGTACCCCTTCCATGATGTAACAAAAACTATATTTAAAAATACATTGCAACTGACAACATTAACTTGCATCTATCATTGTTTAATCCATATTTAATCAAAATCTTTGCTTTTAATAAAAACAAATGGAAATGCCATAGGCAACAATCATTGGACATGTAACCTAATATTTTGTTCCCCAACCTTTGGAGGCAAACAAGTGATTTCATTGACTCTCAATGAGAATTCTGCACCTGCCAACAGGTAGTATGGCCCACTCTTCTTGAGCCGCTTGTTCCAGCTTTTTCATGTTTGAAAGGTGCCTTCTCCAGTCTTTAGGTTTCAACTCTTTACATCGATGTTTGATAGGATTCAAATGAAGACCTCTTCTGAATAGTTTAGTGTGCTTTAGCTGTGTCTTTTGGGTTGTTTCCATGATAGTCTTGAGATTTCATTGTGCTCATAGCAGCAAAGCACATCCAAAAAATAACTCAGTCTCCTCCATGTTTCACAATAGGTACTGTTTTCTTTTCTTTAAAAGATTTTTTTTTTGTCTGATCAGAGCTGATGTGACTTAGCTAAAAGCTCCAGTTTTGTCTCATTTGTCCAAAGGACATTCTCCCAGAAGCATTGTGGATTGTCATTCTGCAATTCCAGTTTGGCTTTTTCCTTTTTTTCTTTCAGCAGTAGAGTGCTCCTTAGTCTTCATCATTTGAGCCCAATGTCACTTAAGTGATGGATGATGCGATCACACATTGATGTTAATTAATATTGTACTTTAGCTTTTATCTTTTTGGAAGTCTTTGTTTACCAGTCTTCTGTTCAGTTCATGGTCGGTTTTCCTATTGACCTTAACCACTTGGGGACCGGGGTGTTAAATCACCTTCCTGCCCAGGCCATTTTTCATTATTCAGTGCTTTGACATTTATTCAGTCATGCAACGCTGTACTGAAATTAATTTTATGTTTTTTTTTGGGATAGTTATAGCTTTCTTTTGGTGGTATTTGATCACCACTGGGGTTTTTATTTTTTTAATATATATATTGTACCAAATTTTCTTTAATAAAACATATCCCTATATTATGTTAAACACTATTACCTAATTTTTGGTAAAATATAAAAGATGGAGTCAAGTTTAGTAAATAGACACCAAACATGTCAAGCCTTAAACTGTGTGCACCCGTGAATTTGCAAAAAACTACAATACCCAAAAGTGCTCATAGGCGAGGCCTTAAAAGCTTTTTACAATTTACAGGGTTATTCACAAAAGGGTGAAGAGTTTGGAGAAGGCAGTAGAAGTGAACAATCTAGGACAGCATAGCTGATTTGGAAACATTCTCCAATTCACTTTCCAGTTCTGCTATGTTGTCCCAGATTCTCCAAACTCTTCACCCTTTTGTGAATACCCCTGTTAGTGTTGACAGTGGTAGAATTATTGCTTGCACTCCGACATTCGCGGTGATAAATAACAACATTTGGTGTTCAATAGCAGTTGGAGCAGGGGGTGTGGAAATTTTGGAAAAAACTACTTGTCCAAGGACTAAAGCGGGGGTCGAATCTACTTGTCCTTCATGGCAATCTACTTGTCCTGATACAAAAAAAATAATTTTAACCAAAACCGTATTTAGCAGTGCTAAGAAGCACTTCTCATTGGTCAGTGCCGTCAGGTGACTGCGTTGACCGAGTGCTTGCAATTTGCGAGCGAAATTCAGAATACATGGAACAGGTACAGATAGTACACCCGTACTGGTGGACGGGAAGGACCGTTTCCTGAAAGGGAAGTATAGTGGGAGGGAGATTTGTGTGGGTAATTCCATTTTCCCAAATTACTTGGGAAAGTGAATATACCCTTTAGGGTTGGTGCAGACTTGGGGATTCCCAGGACGTGCCATCGTGTGCGGTGGCATACAGAGGTTACATCCACATGTATGGGGTTACATCTGCATGGCAATCACTGAAAAAAAGGTAGATGTACCTGTTTTCACGACATGCACGGCGCAGTGTTTTCAACCGTGATCATGTGGATCACCCCGGGCAGTATTGCAGCAGGAAAACGTGCAATCTGTCTGGCATGACATGATATTAGTATATGTTTTCCTATATGTCCTCCTGTGACCCTAAAGAGAACTATGGCAAAAAAAGGTTGGGCCATAATTCTCTTAAGTAGAAAAAAAAAAGTTTACAAAATAAAATCTAGAAGCCCCCTTACATACACAATGAGCAGAAACACTTACGTTAGGTATCCATGTAAAACCAATTGCACCACACATATTGGGTATTGCCACACATGCTGGTGTGAGAGTTGTAATTCTAAGGCTGTCATTCGCTGATGACTCAAAATTTATGAGCTATAAAGACTTTCAAGGCATTACTTATGGACAGTTTCAGGTACTGTAGTTTTGCCATTTCACAGGTGACTGCAATTTTGATGCTTGACATATTTGGTATCTATTACTTGAAGCAACCTTTTTTTCCCAAAAAAACCCCTGGGTATTGTGTTTGTGGGTACTAAAAGTAATTTGAGTGCATTTTTTTTACTGAAAATATTGATTTGATAGGGAGTAGCACAATTTATTGTTTGATCTCAAAAATTGCAACAGCCAACATTTTAGTCTACAAGCTCTCTGCTTCCAGAGAGTACATGTTTTGGGGATCCTAGGGCCTAAAATGTGCATTTTTACACGTGTTCAAAAATGGGACTAAAAAAATGCTTTGGCAGCAAAATGATTAAATGCCTACTTGCAGTGTTTGCTTTATGTAAATTATTTTTTTAATTCACTTGCCATATGCCTTTGAACTTCCTCACAAAATTTACTACTTCAGGAGAGTCAATTCCTTAGCATGTCATAGCCCTCTCCTCTTGTCTCGCTACTGATGCTTCTTCCTGCAGTGGTCCTGTGTTCTTGTTTTCATCATTTCACGTTCAGGCCAGTGTTAACCTGAGGGTTCCTGTTTTTGTCAGGAACAGGGCCATGGAGTCTTTATTAAAAAATCCCCTTTTTGACAATGGGAAAATTGTTTTCTTCCCATAACTTGGAAGATTGTCACAACGGACAGCAGTCTTGTGGGATTGGGCTGTCTCTTGGATCATCTGTCTGTGTGGGTTTGTTGGTCTCTGGAGGATTCCAGGCTTTGGATTTATGTCCTGGACTTTAGTATGATTTGTTTAACCCCTACGTGACTGACGACGTACAGTGTACGTCGCCAGCATCGGGGCTGTTTAAACAGACTCACGGTGACTTTTGCCGCCGGGACTCTGTTTAAACTTGTAGAGCCGACTGTCGGCTTTACAACAGAAGCGATCCTGGCGACTTACCTGTTGCCAGATCGCTTCTGCGTCCTGAAGAAGGGGCCACCCCCCCCCGCCGGACACCCCCGCCGTGCTTCCCGGGCTCCGTTGCCCCTCCTACGGGCCCGGG
>NW_017307365.1:329715-336030 GCF_000935625.1 Nanorana parkeri
AATTGATGACCTGTGGGGGCTTTTAAAGCGTCTTCTATGGACTTTTTGGGGTACTGGGGTTTTTCGCCGTTTTACGGATGCACGCAATTTGTAACCTGGGCATGTTGGGTATCGTTTTACTCGTAACCTCATCTTTTATATTTCATTAAAAAATGGGTATTTTGTTGTGTTTTGGGGCATTTAATAAAATTTTTCACTAAATATTGGGGTTTAATAAGGAGTTGCGCTAATATTGCGCAACATAATTTGCAACTACCACCATTTTATTCTATAGGGTCTTGGCATTCAGAAAATATATAATGTTGGGGGGTTTTAAGTAATTTTCAGGCCTAAAATGTGGAATATAACATGGGTACAAAAAATGAAAAAAAGGCTTCAGTCATGAAGGGGTTAATGTTTCACTGGATCCATCTTCTCGCGGGGTGTCCGATTTTTAATTCAGTCAGACAATGCTACGGTGATGGCGTACTTCAATCACCAGGGAGGCACCAGAAGTGTGGAGACAGAAGTACATCCGATCTTGGATTGGGTGGAACTTCAGGTTCCAGCGATTTCAGCTGTGGTCATTCCAGGAGTAGAAAACTGCTAGGCAGGCAATGTCTAGATCCGAATGGTGTCTCCATCCAGAGGTGTTTCAACAACTTTGTCACTGCCGGGGGAATGCTGGATTTGGTTCTTCTGGCTTCTCCTCACAACAAGAAGGTGAACAGATTTGTGTACAGAGTAGCTTAGTAGCTCTGTAGGATCAGCACACACTAATGTATGTTTTGCCTCCACTAACACTGTTTTCTCGACTGCTTTGCTGAATAGAACACAAATTAAATTCCATTTTCATTGCTCCAGATTGGCCGCACAGGGTTTGATATGCTAATTTGGTTTATCCGTTGGTAGATGATCCCTGGCTTCTTCTAGATCTGCCAGGGATCTCGTCTTAGGATCCAATCCTCCACCCTGCTTCTCAGTCCCTGGCTTTAATGAACCGGCTGTTAAAACCCAAGTGTTGAAAGGCAAAGGCATTTCAGATTCTGTTATTCTGACTGTGCTTAAAGCTCGTAGATCTTCTACTGTTAAGATTCATCACCGTACATGGAAGGTTTATTTTCGTTGGCGTCAGTCCTTTGGGTCTTCCACATGGGTTTTTTGTATATTGAGAATTTTGTCTTTTCGTACTTGGGGTAGATCAACATTTAGCCATAGGGGTCAGATATCTGCCTTGTCGGCTTTTTTTTCCGACATCCTCTTGCTTCTCATTCCTTCATTCGTGCTTTTATTCAGAGACTCACTGGTGTGGCTCCGCCTGTTAGGTCTCCTTTTCCTCTGTGTGCATTTGAACTTGGTTTTATTTGTTACAAAGCCTCCTTTTAAACCTATACAAGACATTTCTTTGTCTTTTTTTTTCCTTTAAAGGTTGCCTTTCTTGTGGCCGTTACCTGGGCTAGAAGGGTGTCTGAGTTGTCTGCTCTGTCTTCTAAAGGACACTGTTTCGTTCTTCATAGGGACAAGGTTGTTTTGAGACCGCACGTTTCCTTTTTACCCAAGGTAGTCTCAACTCTTTATTAAACTGAAGACATTGTTTTACCTTCACTTTGTCCTGCTCCAATAGACATTTTCTCCATTATTTAGTATGTTGTATGGGCTATTATTGGTTATCTCTAAGCCATAGTTTCCTTTTGACATTCAGACTCTTTTTGTTCTTCCAGAAAGGCCTAGAAAAGGTTGTTCAGCTTTTAGATCCACTATTTCTAAGTGGATTCATCAGTTTGTCATTCAAGCGTATGAGTTGCAGGACAGGGTACCACCTTTTCTGCTCCTTATTCTAGGGCAGTTTGTACTTCTTGTGCATTTCAACATCTAGCTTCTGTTGTTCAGAATGGTAAGGCTGCAATCTAGTCTTCTGTTCACACTTGTGCAAGGTTTTTAAAGTTTCACATCAGAAGCCTTCCCCCTTTTTCACATAAAAAAAACCTCTTTCACCTTAGGAGCCACATGGACATGTCTGTGGAAAATTATGGTGCTATGTAAAAGTTTTTGAGGTACCCCATGGCACTCTGGTTATGAAAGGCTGCTAGAGCAGGGGTAGGCAAGCTCAGCATTCCAGCTGTGGTGAAACTACTAACCCCATTGTGCCTATGTCTCGAAGTCTTCCAATGCCTCCTTATAGTTCCACAACAGTTGGAGTGCTAAGTTTGCCTACCCTTGCTATAGAGCGTCCCTTGAGTGACAGCTCTGAGTCTTGTGGGGCTTGCTGACATCACATTCAAGATGTTGGCACCCTGCAGAAGTCTCTGGTATTTTAACACGAGAGTCTTTTACCGGTAAAGAACATGCATAAAATGTTAAATGCACATATCTTATGGGAACATTTCCACTGAAATGATCTGGGGACATGATCTCTTAAAAAAAAAAGACTTGAACTTGAGCTATTGAGCTCCTAACATAAGACCCCACTCTGTTAAATACAGCTTCATATTCGATCTGAGAGATAATATGAAACCAAACAGGTTCTGCTGTGCTCTCTATATTCTGTTATGGATACATCTTGTTTTAAATGTTTGTAAAGGATAATATACCAAAACAACTACCCTGTTTAACCTCATCAGGTCCCGAAGCCACAGTAATCTTTTTGTTTGGTGATCTATAATATTTTTACATTTAGGGTGTATAGTTTTACAGTAATGTATATATCTATTCAGTTTTGAATGACCTAGTAGTTGGGGTGGTTTATTAAGTTACTGCTGCCTTAATTGATGATATACTATGTATCTATAGCAAGATATTTTAATTTGCAATGTTTGTTTTCTAGGTGGTTTGTCAAATTGTATAAAACAAGCGTTTGTTTTTAAAGCCTGTTTACAAAAGGTTCTTAACAAAAAGTATTTAAAATTAAAGCATATTCCCTTTTTTATGTATATATTATATGACCAGTCCCAGAGAACCCACTGTTCTAGTAGGCTACTAAGATTGTTGTTTTTTAAAGCTGAAGTATACACAAATCTAAAATGCTGTTTAAAGTTACTATTATCAGATATAGACGACAAAAATGAATCTCTGTATTTAATAAAACAACCTGAATTTGACTTGGTATTAGCCTCTTGCTGTCCCTGTACAACTCAGACAGAAGGAAGAAGATGTTGCAGAAGCAGTCAGATTGCTGCAGTGCATGGAACAGGTTGATATTTGAGAGAGCAGAGTGACACAGATTAGTTTTATCAGTTTGCTCCTTTTACTGTCCAGTCACAGGGTTGGGGTGAGGAGGACACCTGTAAGTGTTATGCAAGTGCAGCATAGAGAAAAGAGGTGTGGCAGAGCTGTCTAAGTTTTAGGACTTGATAGAATTTTACCTGCCAAATGGTTTCTAGGTCCACATATTTGGCTGCCTCCACCCAGTTTTCAAAATACTGCTAATAATAAAATAAAGAAAAAAACCCAAAAGAAAATATAATAAATATACTTATCCTCCTCCTAGGTTGTCTGCTTTCTGTCACTGACATCACTGGGCCTAACAAAGCGATCATGGGAAAGCTCAGGACCCCAACTAGGACAAGAGTATGCTGCTGTTCTCATAACATTTGGGATCCTTCACTTTCTCAGACTCTCACAAGAAGACCCACTAACGCCACCTTGCTGCATGGGAGTATTTTTCAGGATTTTCTCCTAAATAGTTTTTTCTTTGTATTGCCATAATGCAGCATTTTTATAACTGGGCAGCCATATAAGCGGATCTTGCATTTTAGTGTGAGGTCTGCTTTAAAAATAGTTTCCTAGATGTAAATGGATTCTGTGTAAAATACAATAATTCTAAACATTCTAAACATGAAAGAAAAAAAAATCTTGCTATTTTTTTTTCCATCCACAATGCCATTTAGGTGTGCAAGAATCTTTTACCTTTTTGGTATCGGTAGCTTTCTTTTTGAGTCTCATAAGATTTAGGTAAAAGTACGTTTTGAGAAAAATACATTTTGGGTCAGTGAATTATAGCATTTGTTTGGAATGCTCACTACAGCTTAAGTGATGAATGTCACTTTTAGTTACAGCTACAGAAGACCCAATATTTGCAGTTGGGACAAAGCCGCGGGCAGTACTATGGAGGGTCTCTGCCAAACGTCAATCAAATTGGGAGCAATGCTATTGACTTGCCTTTTCAGGTGAGTATCTTTATTTGCGTGTCTGTGTGTCTGTGTGTCTACTTGAAGTTCACTGCCTTTCTGTTCTGTTTTAAATGAAAGTTCTGAAAAAACATACAAACTCCTCTATAAGCACTACAGGTACAAAGGAATCTGATTTTCACTCTACCTAGTTGTTCCAGTGATGCAACAGCTTTAAATACTTCTACTGAGTGTCAAATTGAGAGAGAGAAACCCACCGGAGCAACAAAGATTTGAGGTATCACCTGGCTGGAAAACTCATAGATTGATATTAACCCACCTTTTAAGACCACGTTTCTTTTCTGCCTTCATAATCTGCAAAGGCTTTAACCATTTATTCATATTATTTATTTGTTTTTTGCATGTTTATTATTTGCATATAGAAATGGAGGGAAACATTTTTTGACTTTTTTTTTTTGCTTTTTGGGTAAGAGTTTTCCAAGAAAAGAAAATCAGACTATGTTATGATAAAACAATAAACAAGTCTGCAAAATGTATTTACAGTTGGTATATTTCAGCTGTCAAAATAAAAATCATTTGTATAGAGAAGGTAGTTGGACTCACAATGGTAACTAAGACTGGTATCGTAAACATAAAACACTCTGAATTAAGCTGTTCATACACTGAGCGAATATCAGCTGGTTGTTGATGAGCCGGACGAAATACACTCCGTGGGTGGGATGCTTGACATCCTTCAATCAGAAAAGGAATCGAAGGAGCTTGGGAGAAAATCTTCAGTCGTCCAGTGCTGTCACTATTCGGGTACTCTGACAGTGGTATGCTGTCAGAATACAATAGCCCAGCAAGAGATGTGTCTATTTGCACTGTTTTGTGATTGTTTTCCATGGGCAACTGCTCCAGATTCTGTTCCAGTTCTGATAAATCCCCCCCCCCCATGTGTGTAGCCTGCGCTCACCCAATCTCCTGAGAGTGATACACAGACCTCTTCCCAATCTGATGTCACAAGCCCTGCCTACTGAATGATTTCCACCACCAGACAACTTTTTCAGTAGTGGCATATGTGAAGTCATACTGGCAACCCTCTGTAAATACAATATACCCATTATTTCCTTCTCCTTTTTTTCTTAACCTGTTAGGCAACTAGATTCCAAGCCATATTGCACATTACTATAGAGGAGCCAATAGCACAAGGTCCCTCTAGTGGTAACCAAGCACATCAACACAATTCAAATTAAAAAACAAAACCTAAAGTCATTTTAAACATTTCACTGATCTACAAACAAAATAATAAAACCAACCCCTCTGGTGATTATAAACAATATTACACTAGGGATGCACCCAAAATTTCATCCACTGAAACATTTCGGACGAAAATGGCACTTTTGGCAAATTGCAGAAAGTGCTATAAAGGCAGAAAATTCAGTCTATCCCTAGCTTCTCTGCTCCCCAATGGGCTCCGGTCTGTCAGCCTTCTGATGCTGAGGCCAGCATTCAGCGAGGAGGAGAGAAGCTTTCAGGAGGCTGAGCGATGCTGACAGCAATGTCAGGATGCCGAGTGGTGTCGGCTGTCATCTTACAGGTGGCGGAGCTCTCCCTCCCGCACCTCCCGACTCTGCCTCCTGTGTTAGGATGAAGAACGCTGATTGGAGGAGAGCGCTGTGATCTGCCAAAGGAGTTGGAGCTCTCCTTCCCCACCATTTTCCCTGCCTCCTGTGACAGCCCATTCAGGATGGAGAGGTGTACAAACATCACATATTCATGATTGTGGACATAGTAACTCACTGTATCCACAATGTTTGAATGGGCAGGAAGGCTTCCTATTCATTCATAACAGGGGCTGCACAAAAAGATTGAGGACTCTTTTTTTTTTTTTTTCTATTTTAAAAGGGAAATATCAAGGGTCTGTTTAGACCCCTGATATTTCCCCAGAGCCCCCCAACAGTAAAGAAAAATAAATAAAATAATTGAATTGTTTTTAAAAAGGTTGATAACAAAATGTCTTTCGGTTTCGGCCTGAAACATTTTTTCGTTTCGGTCTCAAACAAGAGAGCATATGCTGTTTGAATGGGAACATGTAGCAAAAAGGGGTTATCCCAATTTGCGAAAGTGGAAATACACATCTTTTAACCTCTTGCTCGCGTGCGCCCCGGCAGGAAAGACCCGCTCGTTACTACAGCCGTTAACGGCTGTTTCACATACAACCGATCAG
>NW_017307365.1:336060-355639 GCF_000935625.1 Nanorana parkeri
ACCTTTAAAAAATATTTAGTGTCTTTCTTTGTTTTAGCTTACAGCACCTAGTATTTCCGGGCAATCTCCCATCCAAGTACTAGTAATGCCTAACACTGCTTAGCTTTCAAGATCAGTGAATTTTAACTTTAAAGTCCATTTCCACCTTTCTTAGCGATTAGCATTCCTTGTGGTAATATAGAGGTGCAGTAATGTATATGTGTGCACATTTTCATGACTCACATTGCATGCTTTCTTCATTTGTTTATTTATTGACATATTAGTGCTGAATCCTGGAAATGTAAAATTTTCTCCACAGGAAATTGTCTGACACCGGGGACACATTGTAAAGCAGGCTAAAACAGCTGCCCCCCTCCCTGTGATTCTGTGTAACACGATTACTAAACACCAGCTCTGCCTTTGCACACAATACACTGTCCTTGGGGGGGGTGCCACTATGAATACTAATGAATGGGGGTGGGGGGGGGTTGTGAGCTCAGTTGTAAGGGCCCAGTCACACCATATCCAATGCGGTCTGAGCCCGGAACGCACTGGATTGCATAGATCAGGCCGGGCCACGTTCTGGGGCAGGAGGGGGGTGGCACGCCCCCCACTCGCAGCATGGTCGCCTGCACTAAAACGCGAGGTACAGGAATGCCCTCCGTTCTGGTGCAGTGCGATTGGAGAAAATGCTGCATGCACAATTATTTTTTGATCGAACTGGTATGACTGGGCCCTAATATACACAGTCAGATGTAGCCATTTCCATGAGGAGATAAAGAGGAAAGCTATCAAAAAATACGTTTCTGTGTTTATATACAGCAACTGCATATGCCTGCTTGGTGTCCCTCCACAAAGGTGGAAATGGGCTTTAAGCTCAAGGACATTACTTCTGTCCTTGTGAATACAGTTTGCACTTGTTTGCAGTTAGAACCACCTGCATGACTCCTACTGAAGGTCACGAGTTTGGGGTCCTTGTTCCAAGTTTGTTTTCCAACTTGTTCACTGGTCCACAAAGCCAAGGGAGGGTTTGTCCTATCAAAGCATTTTGCTGCTGGTACCCAGCATTTCCAATTTGTTACGCTTCCCTTCATTCTGCCCTAGGCACCCTGGGTTTTTACCAAGATGTTGGACCCATGGTTTGGTTCCAGGGCTTTCCCATATTGGAGTACTAAGATGACATCCTCAGGGAACAGTTGGCTCCACCCCTATCTAACATTCGGTGAAAAATACAGATCCTACATCGCTTCAACTTGACCTTGAGCTTTCAGAAATGTAAACTTAAGCCTTCCCATTGTTTGGGGTAACTAGGCCTAGTCTTGGAATTGTCTCTTGTTTAGGGTCTTTTTTTCCCCAGGGTATCTTCTGTCTCTGCTCTCACATCAAGGCACCGAGGTCCAGTAGTCAGATCATTAACTTTTGCATGAAGTTGCTGGACCTCATGGTAGCCTCCTTTTGAGGCAGTTTTCAATGCTTTGTTTTACTTCAGGACTTTGTAGTTCAATATCCTGATTGTGTGGTATGAGCTAGTTCACTCTCTTGATCTACCAATCTGCCTGATCAGCAAAATAAAGCTTGCCCAGGCATGGCCGATATCCAAACCAGTGTATTAGGCAGGAAAATCTTCTGATGACTTGTAATGTCCCCTCGACAGATGCCAGCCTACTGGGCTGGGCCAGAATCCTCAGGGGACCTGGTGATTGGAGAAATCTTCCTTCCGATAAGCATCCTGGAGCTCAGGGTTATTTGGTTGTCTCTTTAACGCTGGACTCCCAATTGCAGGGTCATCTGACCAGGATTCAGTCGGACACTGCCACAGCCCTGGCTTGCACATTCCAAGCTTGGAAAATTGGCAGGCAGATGACCTCAGTCATCTACATCTGTACCTCTGAGGTGTTTTGAGGCCTTTGCTGCTGGTGAAGGGACTCGAGATGTGGACCTCTTTGTGTCCAGGTTCAACTAAAAACTGGAAAGGTCTGTCGCCAGGACCAGGTATCCCTGAGCCTTTGCGGTGGATGCTTTAGGGACTTCATGAGATCAGTTTAGCCTGATCTATGCCTTCCCACCTCTGAAACTTGCCTTGCTTCCTTTTGTAGGATCAAGATAGGAGGCTTTACGGTAATCTTCGTCCTCTGACTGTAGTTTATTTTTCTCCAAGCATTTGTCCCTTTAGGGATACTGGAGATCCATCTTGGGAAATGGCAGCTACTTGTATTTACCCATTCCTGTCCCTGTGTTTGAAGAATGTCATGGTACATATCCTACCCTGGTATTTAAAAATTGTCAAATACAGAAAGTTAATTTTCTCTCCACGCGTTACACTAGAAATTGTATTTCATACTGGTGGTTATTAAACTGCTGTAAAATTGCACCAATGATTTTGTTTCCCTTTTTATATTACTTAAATACTGTCAATTTTGTTTCCATAATTGTAATCCTGGTCACGCTCTCCTCCATCTACCATTTTGCTGTGAACAAGTTTTCCAGGCAGGGGATTAAGAAAAAGGGAAGGAGGATATAAGTGTGTGTGTTTCTAATTTATTCCACTCCTGAAGAAGTTGGTAATGAAACGCATTAAGTGAGCAGGGCTTGAGGCATCACATTGGGAAGAGAGCTGTGTAATGCTCTCGGATGTGGCTATACATGCTGTTTTAAAGTGTGCTGTCTGAGCACCACCCAATGAGTTTTAATCCTGTTTTTTTTTAAATTCTGTGTTTATTGTAACAAATAACAGAAAGATACATGAATACCGAGCATAGAGAACGTATTACAGCGCAGATATAAACATTTGAAATATAAGCGGTCTCATAGGAGAGCATAGAGATCCATATCACATGTCGGCTAAGGGAAGATTGTGCTAAAGAGCGTTTGTGGGACGCCTCCAGTGTGTAGATTTGGTCTGTCAAAGTAGAAATCTGTTCAGCCCTTTCCCTCTTGCGTCGAGCTCCATGACGTATGAGAATCCCCCTGACCACACACTTATGGGCCTCCCATACCATCGAAGGGCTGGGCCCCGACTCGGAGTTGGAGATGAAGAAGGATCTAATGGCACCTTCCACCTCTGCCTTGATCCCCGGGTCCTGAATGAGAGATTCATTCAAGCGCCAGGATGACATTGGGGAATGCTGGGGACCTATGACCATGTCCATATGAATAGGGGCATGATCTGACAAGAGTATAGTATCTATGGCGGCTGACCGCAGGAACTGCAAGGCCTGATGACTCACAAAGAAAACGTCTATCCTATAGTATATCTGATGAACTTGAGAGTAGAAAGTGTAGTCTCTAGCGTCGGGATGTAGAAACCGCCATGCATCTACCAAGCGTAACCCCTGAAGCTCCGCCTTTAGCTTCTTCAGGTATGCATAGGAGAGGTGTGACGCACCCCTGGAAACATCCACTAGTGGGTCCTGTGCAAAGTTCATGTCACCTCCCAAAATCAGGGAACCCTCTGAGAAGGCCATTATTACGGACACTAGGTGTCTCAGGAAGGTTAGTTGGTCCGAGTTGGGAAGGTACACATTGGCTAGGGTAAGAACCTTGTCCCCAACCCTGCCCTTGGCAAGAAGAAATCTACCCTCCGGGTCCTGTCGGAGGTCCAACAGAGTCCAAGGTAGCGACCGTGCCGACAGAATGCTCACCCCTTTGGATTTTGATAACGGGGAAGAGGAGTGGTACGCCACCGGGTAATCCCGTTTATGGAGCCGAGGGACCTGTTGGGTTTTAAAATGGGTCTCCTGTAGGAATACCACTTGTGATCGGGTTCGTCGTAGATCCGCCAGGAGACGGGAGCGCTTCTCGGGTACATTCAGGCCCCTGACATTAAGCGACGTGAATCTAATCACCTCCTCCGTATTCCCCCCTGGGGCAGAGCCGCCATGGCTGGTGGGGGGGCGGACAGGGGCAGCAAGGGATAGATGTATAGGGAGGTAGGCAGGAAAGACCAGAAAGTGGGGCTAGAGAGGACAGCGGGGCAAGAATGTAAAAGGGGAGCTATATGGGAGAGCCCTATGGGAAGACCCTTGAGATCAGGAGAAATAATTCCTGTGGGTGATACCAACTAGCAAACCCAGCTACGGGTTGACTTTGGTTTGACACACCTCCCCCCTCTCTGAGGGTAGGAGATGACCTATTGGGGGACCTAGCAGCACCTACGTGTCACTAGGTAATGACAAATGGCAGAACAGTAAGGCAACAATAAGATAAATCTTATAAAATTCAAAACTTTGCAACAAATGTAATTAAACAAGAAAAACTTTTTACAACGGAGCCATGCTAGGTATGGCCGGGACGGCCAAGAGAACCACACCTGACCGCAAGACACATACATATCTATCTTGTAAGACTAGCAATCGGTAGCCTCCTGTCCCGGGAACCGCCGGCCAGGCCCGAGCCCCGCAAGACCGACCGAGGTGGGTCCACCCGATCCAAAGGTTCCACGCAGCCGCTCCCGCAAGTCGGGGTCTTGCCGGCATGCTACTTGACCCCCGGTCGGTGTCACAACCCGGGCTCAGCCCACGTCCCCCGGGGGAGGACAGCTCTAAGGATGAGAACATAACATGCATAACAAATGGCTGCAACGCAGCAGGGCCAGGTACGCCAAACCTGGAAGACCTGGAGAGGACCAGCTTTTTAATCCTGTTTTAAAAAATAAGTGTTTAAGGATTTTAATTCAGTTTCTTTTCTTGCATTCGTATGTTGAACTGTGGAAATGTGAAAGGGAAGAGAGGAGTATAAATGGAGGAACTACTGGATTAATATCCTCCAGGGATATTTTGACTTTTCTTAGGAGTAACAGGTGTTTTTAGCTGGTAAGTGTACCTGCTATGGGAAGCATCGAGGAGGATTGAAGGGAACTTTCATGTTTTATTTAATATATGAACCACAACTGATTGGAAGTACTTGTCGTATGAAACCTTAAATAAAACTTTTCCCAGTGTAACCCATTTACAATTTGTGTTGACACTACTTGTACCCTAAAACAATATTACAAATTCATTGTTTTATTTGTTATATTTCATTAACTGACCAGGCCACAACATATAAGGGCGGGGGGGGAGTGGACCAGCGCTTAGATTACCTTTTGACAAAAAGTTGACAGATACAAATTGTTGCATACTAATGCATGGGCAGTAACCACAACTGCAAAGAAAATTAGTAAAAATGAAGGGCATCAGATATGCTTATATTTGTCCCAAGTGACTTGCCACCTAAAGATAGGGGGGGGAGGTGGAATGACTGAACACCAGCTGTGGTGTGCAGTTCATAAGCATGTAGCGCAGTTTGGCTGAGGCTAGGGATTGATGTGCCACTGTGTGGACCGCTCCACGGGAAATCTTTCTGGGAAATACAAGGTCAGTGGATTGTTCAGTGTTTAGGATTCTTGAGGTGGTGAGAAGTCATCTATGGTCAGGTAATATTAACTCGTATTATGCAGCTTTAGAGCCTTTGTATTATAAATGTTGCCTATCCTTCCTCTACACTGTTTTCACTTGGACCTATCTGCAAGATTGTATATTTTTTATTCATAATGGCACCTATCAAACTGGATGGATAAACCCAAGTTACAGATTGTACTCATTTTATTGAGATACTGCGCATCCAGCTTGGACTCATTGAGCTCCGTTTTTAGTGTGGGATGCCTGCACTTAGTGTGGGATGCCTGCACTTAGTGTGGGATGCCTGCACTTTTTTTGTCATTCTACTTTTATTTTCACATTTGGAAGTATTTTTGTACTAGGATTTAATAGAGCAGAACAGAGTGTGGCAAGACTGGTACAAGACAACAGAAGGGCAACAGTGCAGTGTCAGATTCCTCACATTACCTTTCAACATCTCGTAGAGTCACGAGGCGGCCCAACGAAGTCATCTCGTGGCCCAACGAAATACTGATGGGGATGGTCATAATAATCTGGCCACTCAGTGTATATACTAATAATAGGAACATTGGATAAGGAGGGGTCGATTACCCTAGTGGTTTCTCACATTTTGTTGTATATAGCTGTTAGGTAAGATTTTCCTTTATAGTTCTGAGCAATGCACCCATATAAATAAGCCTCTCATTTGTACTGGAACTATTTTTTTTACTCCTTTTTCATCAGTCTAGAACCTGTGTACCATAGGGAACCTGTAATGTGGAAACATGGAGGCTGCCATTTGTGACCTTTACTGAAAATTCTAGTTGAATGATGATTCACTGTCTTAATTACACTCTTAAATTACCAACCTAAAGCCAGTATTGATCCTTTTTTTTTTTTTTTTTTTTTTTCTGATTATTGAGATAGGCATGCTTGGTCCAGGACTCAAAGTATTTAAGACAGTGACTCCAGGCAGCAAGTATTTTCAAAAGAAGGTCAGCAACAGGTTGCACATATGTCACAGTACAGATGAGTTGTGTTAAGGAAAATGTAGCAGTTGCAGCTTCCCGATATCTTTCCACTTTGTTTGCATCCACAACTGCATTTCATTATATTCCACACCAAGGAAAAAGATATTGCCTAGATGTACAGTATATACTCGAGTATAGGCCGTCCCGAATATAAGCCGAGGTACCTAATTTTAGCAAAAAAACTGGGAAAAAGTATTGACCCGAATATAAGCCGAGGGTGGGAAATGAGGCAGCTACTGGTAGATAGATACCAATAAAATTACATTAATATTTATTTAAAAGAAAAATAACCTAGCTCTATTTTCTCTTTAACGTTTCATTGATATTTGCAATTGACAAAAAAGCTGATCCAGTTTAATATCTTAAGACTGCAAAAGAAGCAAATTATATTTCTCAGTTTTGTGTGTGCCTTTTTTTTCTCTGCAATGTGTGTTATTTTTCCAGTTGTTTGATCACTCAGCTGCACTTTTGTCCAGTTTTTAGGCTATTGTAGTTTTATAAATGTGATGCATGTACTTGCGTCTTTTTAGTTTGTGTATTGAACACATTATTGGGATGTTGTCTTGTAATTAGTGCATGAGTACTAGTTATTACATGCATCAGTTATGTAGCTGGTGACTTGTATTGTGTTCCTGGCATGTCGTTAACACAAGCAAAAAAATTGCATGCATTCATCACCTGTTCGTATCCTTTCCTTTACTGGTCCATAAGCTTGGATATTGGTAAACAGCAACCACTGCTTTTATTTGAACAAATTGTAGGAATGCAGTGATATGGTTTCACATGAATGAACTCATCAACTTAGAAAAGCTTCCATTTCACATTCAACTGTGCATGTATAGAATATCTGAACTGACTTCCATTTTTCCATTTAAAGGTTTGTTTTCCTTTATGGACTCACATTCCTAATTGGTAATGTGGTTATGTCGATTCTGTGTAGGTAAATTTACCTGCAGCCCTGCTCCTGGGATCTTTTACTGTGCGAGCCTCCTTGGCTACCCAGCCTAATCAGCCCACAGCCTTGGACCTGCTGTTTGTGCTGCACAAGCTACATTAATTTCTATGGAGAATTTGGTACCACATCTGAAGTAGGAGTATGGATCGATGCGTCGGAATAAATGAGGACTGCAGGACCTTGTCTTGCATTTGGGCTGTGCTGGAAGAATGGCCAACACTGCCTGAATGCATATGGTTTGAACGGGCCCTTAGTGTGCGTTAGTCTGAAAAAGGCAACTTCTCTATAAGCTTGTTGAAATGCAATTTTTTAATGTCTGAATCCATCCAATTTCTCCCTCGTTTTTGCCCATGTAACACACATACAAGAAATTGTGGGTCCATCACTGGGACAAGTAGGGATAAGAAAATGAATCACTGCACTAACCTTTCTTGTTTGATAAACTGCAGCTGCGGTCACCTCTGCCATATCTTGTACTGAAAAGTGTTTTGGTTGTGTTTTCCAAAAAACTAGCTCCTTGCGCAGTTTTGTGTTCTTAGTTTATATTTCTATAGCACTTTTCTACCTGGGAACTCAAAAAGCTCAAATTTGGTTCTGGGGCAAATAGAGGAGGCAGCCATCTTGGACGTTTTTAGAAGACTTTCATACTAGTGCCAGTTTTAGACAGGACCAATTAACCTGCTAGCGTGAGTGTAGGAGGAAACCAAGGACGTCAGTACTACAAGACAGGCTCAAAAGTTGCTGCAGTTAATGTGTGGATCAATTTTTTAAAGTTTTCTTTGCCGCCTGATTCACCAGTGTACAAAAAGCTGGCTTGGCACTCGGGGATTTTGAAGTGGAGTCTGAGGTGATCCACAGCGTTGAGCAGTTTATACAGTCATGAATTTATACAGAAAAATCTATGTATACTTCATAAAAATTGTCATCGTTTTTCAACATATTTAAACAGGTAAACAATAGATGTTCATTCAAACAGTGTCTACAAATAGCACTGATATAATTGAACAAATAATACAAAAAAATAACATGGTATATTCAGTCTCAACTAAATGAATAACAATGCAGATTTGTCACATAGAAAAAGTAAGCACACCCTGCATTTACCATGATATTCGAATCTGAGCAAGACAGTAGCCATTGAACCTATAAGCAAAGACCTTGTCTTCTGGAACTGTATGCTGTGGACTAATCAAAGAAAACATTGTTTGGCCACAGTAGCAGTGGTCATTTCTGGCCCACACCATAGCATTGTTGGAAAACCTCATACCAACTGTGAAGCATGGTGCTGGAAGTCGGTCTCCACTTTCTTGGATTTACTTTTTGAAACCTGTTTGACAATTTCAATACATTTTGCATTGAATCTACTTTGGCTTTGTGTGGCTGATCTTTTGGAGACTAGTTTCAACAAGTGGAAAACGCACTAAAGCCTGCAGTTGAAGCTAGAATGGAGCGGTGAGTTTTTGGAGCTCTTATGGTAGTGGAAATGTTATTGTTTGGGGTTGTGTTGCTGCTTTAGGGCCTGGGCAGTTTGCAGTCAATGAGTCGGTTATAGTTTCTGCATTATAATAAAGTGCGCTTGATGAGAATGTGAAGTCATCTGTAAAACAGTTAAAGTGGAACTTGAAATAGAGCTTTCTACACAATAATCCAGTATTGTTTTCCAAAACAAAATAGTAAATTTAGCAAGAAGTGGCTAAAAATAAGAAATTAAGCATTATGGGCTGGGCTAGTTAAAGCCCTCATTTGAATTCCACTGAAATGTTGGGGATGGTGGAAATTGTCAGCTCATGCAAGGAAACACAAAAACCGCTTGCAACTGAGGGCATTTTGCATGACGTATTTTAAAACGTCATGAAGTCAATGTCAGACTCCTGGATAGTTATGCAAAATGCCTACAAGAAGTAATTTCTGCTATCATCCATTGAGGGCCTGTTCACACGACGTCCGTTTTCTGTGCTGACCTGATTCGTACGGTCCTGCACTAAAAATGCATCCTTATGTGTTTTATGGGCTACAGTTCTCACCCATGTGAACAGGCCCTGAGAGACGGAGCTTGATAGTAGGAAATCTAGGCGTTACACTGCCACGTTCAGGAGAAATCAGTTTGACACAGAAAACTTAAGTCCAATCCCTCCTACCTTTTTTTAAGTTTAGTTTAGTGTCCAGGGCGTCTAGAGGGGCCGGAACGCTTCTATGTAAACAGCCATCGTTGGCTGTTTAGATTTTTGACAGTTTCCCCACTCGTATGCCCACTGGGCGCCGTGCACGAGTGGAGGCGGGGAGGGACGTTTTAAGAGACCCACCTTTATCTACTAGGCTCCCGTCTGGCCATTTAGGTACGGCCAATGGACGGGAGGTGGTTAAAGAAGTATGTACAGGATGCCTCTATAAACTATTCTAGTCTAAAAACTATTAAGGCTTATGGAGGGGCTGGACAGGCATGGTCCTGTGGCAGCCATAAGAGGGAAAAGCAGATAATAGAAAGTTTTATCTGGTAGGAAGGAAAGACCAGGGATGGGGGGCGCTAAGTGGAGGAAAAGGAAAGGAGGAAGAAAGAAACAAGAAAAGAGGGCAAGGTGCCTGCAGGACCCTGCTTCTTATTTATAATCTTCTCTACACTCGTGTGGGTTTTTTTTTTTTTACACGGTGTCCAAGCACTCTTGTTACTCTAACCTCCACACTTCAGCCAGGATCTGCTGACATATTTGTTTTCTGTGGAGGTGTAAGCACACACACCAGCCTCTTCCTTTCCATTGTCTGCTCTTAGCCAGAGCAGACAATGCCCACTCGTTGGTGGCAGATTCCTTCAAAGAGCTTTTATTCGATTTCACTCAAAAACTTTGCAACTTGACATTCTGAAAGTTGTGAGAAAAAATTCAGTCTTTCGACAAAACGAATCCTCCAATTAGGATGTCTCCGTCATAGTGGCTTCTGTCCATGGCATCAGAGGGCAGATTTGTTTTCTCGTCTTCTGGCTTGGGGCAGAGCTCTTGGCCCTCTGGTTGGTCACAGGAAGAATCCAAAGCTTCTGTTATAAGCAATTTGTCTGTTACAGTACGGATTGAACTACCAAGTTTTCACCTACTAAATGTAAGTGCATTATGATTTTTTTTTAAACAATAAAGAGGACCATTGATATGGCATTTAAAACTATTTCTTTTTTCTTGGTTTATCTGAATCACCTTTTTTTCTCCTTCCTATAGGTCCTAATAGTGTGACTCTGGCTTTCGGATCCACTATTTCTTAGTGAATTCATCAAGTTGTTTTGCAGGCCTATGAGCTATGAGAAAATGCCTTTTTCCTGTGAAAGCTCACGCTACTGGGCTGTTTGGTATTTCCTGGGCTTTTGACTATCAAGCCTTGGTGTCACAGATTTTTAAGGTTTTGACCTGGTCTTTACATACTTTCTCTAAGTTTTAGACTTTATGCTCAGGACGAGAGAAGCTGCAGCTGGGAATTTCTGTGGCAAGAACCTGGGATTCTTTCAGCAGGAATTCCAGGTGTGTCCACGGATACATACAGATGCACCCTCTGTGCCCATTCAATTCAGTGAAGGGCTAACAGCAGCACATTGGTAAGTGGCTGTCCGCAAGTAATCATTAATAGAATGATTATCTGCGGATCGGGAGAGATGCTTGTCTCTGGACACAGGTAATCGTTACATGTAATCGTTACATGTTACATTAGAAAAGCCATGAACAGATATGACTGCTGTCAGCCTGCCATTATCTTAAAACGGCACAGTTGCCGCACATGTGCGTACACACCTAGAGGCGTTAAGAAGCCACAGGAATCCCCAGCCACAGCTTTGATCCCGGTGTTCATGAGGCCTAATGAGGTTAATGTGTTTGCCTCTGCAGATGCTAGTTTTGGGTCCTTTGAGGGACACAGCTTAACAGTAAGAAACCTAGGGTTATTCTGTTGCTTACAGGAGAAAAGAACACTAGGCACATAGAAAACTGAGGGCTATAACCCCTCCTGCTTGGTAGTTGTAAGAAGCATGTTAATGTCTAAGTGAAAACATACAAACATGGACAAATTTGTTAGTACCCTCGCACGAAAAAAGAATCATTCACAGTTTTTTCTGAAATGGCTTAAAACTGACAAAATAAATTGGCATCCATCATTGGTTTTTATATATAATAAAAAACAGACTTTGCATTTGATTCAACAGACTATTTTAAATAAAACAAAAAACATTTCTTTGGACGGTTGTTGCACAACCTTTAGAGGCAGTCAATGCAAACCCAGCTATTTTTCTCTAGCTCTCAATGAGATTTCTGCTGCTGCCAATGAGTATTATGGACCAGCTCCATAGATCAATAGGATTCAGGTTGGGGATTTTGGAAGGCCTTCAGAAATAGCCCTTCCTGGTTGCTTTTAGTTATGTGTTTTGGATCCTTATCCTTTTGGAGGACCCATGACCTGTGAATGAGTCCATGCCAGACACAGCAAAACATAACCAGGCCTCCACCATGTTTCACGGTAGGTACAGTGTTCAAGTTTTATCTTGTCTGCCCAAAGGACATTCTAACAGAAGTATTGTGGGTAAAAAAAATCCATAGAAAGCGAGACTGGAATTAGCGAAAATGTATTTCACTAATTCCAGTCTAGCTTTTTATGGATTTTTTTTTTTCCAACAGTGGAGTCCTGCTGGGTCTTCCTTTGAGCCTAATGGAAAAGGTGACATAGTGCCATCAAACATACACTGATATACCTTGACCTTGGAGTTCAACTTGTATCTCCTGAAAGTTTTCCTTGGCTTTTTTCTCTACCATTCACACTATCCTTCTGTTCAGTCTGTGGTCAATTTAAATAGGCTGGCTGATTGCAAGAATGAAAACCTGAATGAAACTACTTAGAGAAAACAGTCTGAAATGTTACTATGATCCAGTTATTTATTATCATTTTTTAGGGCTACAAACAAATCTATCTAGGCCATGTTAAAATATGTTTGTAACAAATGTATTTTCTCACTTCCTGCTTTACTCTAATATACTAAAGGCATGGGGTAAATTGGTTACATTTTGGGGTAAATATTTATAGTATAATAATATCTGTATGCAGATCACTTTAAATTGGCCTTTAACCCAACACAAGTGCTCTGTATCCCATTTAAGATACAGGCTATCACAAGATAATCCATTGACTGACTCCTTCCTTATATGCATGATGCCAGTGCTTTTCATCCCAAGGTCATCAGCTACAAAAAAAAAAACTAAAAGCAACTGGACCACCCTTTAAAATAGTCCTGTTGAGAATGCCCATATAGTGACAGTGTTGAGACAACTGCAACAGAATACCCTGTAAACTGATGTGCATTCTGGAGGCAGATATAAGGGACGTGGGGGAGGAAGCGTTAGTTATTTGTAAATTTAATAGGTTTTTATTGTGTTTTTTTTTTCTTTCCTGGTTTCTAAGGAAACTAGTTTGTCTAACACATTTATTTATGCTATATTCTTTTATACGCAATGCAGCTTTAGGGTCTCTTATTAAACGTGGTAAAATCTAACTGTTTTCACCAGAATTTAGTTGCAGATATTTTAAAGCCCAATTGAGCTTTCAGTTTTCAGCTACATGAATTCAAGTACACAAAAAAAATGTGTGCAAATTTATATTTTCTTTAGAAAGCAGCCAAATCCTAAAAAGAAGGAACCATTGCTATCTGTGGGGAAGCAGTGATTTAATTGCAGAGGTCCAGCACCCCCACCCGGCAGTGGTGGGAGGGATGAATGTCTTGGCAGACCACTGCTTCCACAAATGGACAAAACAAAGCTTCTTTTCTACAGCATGCTGGCAGGGACATGCTTTTCTGCTTGGGCTGTGGCTGCTCTCTATTGGCGTGTATTGAAAGGCTTTGGTTGTTTCAAGCAGGTTTTGCATTCCTATGCAAGTGTATGAGAATGCAAAACCCACTTGAAATGGATTACATCAGGTTAGGTGGTCAACTGCAGGTCAAATGCACCTGCTGATGAGGGTAATTTATCAAAACTGGATCAGAAAAAATCTGGAGCAGCTGTTCATGGCAACCAATAAGCTTTAATTTTCACAGCTTAACTGAAAAAAAGGAGATAAAGGAGGAGATAAAGCTGATTGGTTGACGGGGCCCGATTTGAGCGGGTAATTACATTTTCCCAAATTACCTGGAAAAGTGATGCACATTGTGCGTGTAAGGGTGCCCATACACTGGTCGAATTTCGGCCAGTTTTTAATGTACCAGCCGAAATTTGCACAGTGTGTGGGGTTGTCGGCTCCCTTTCAGCCGGCATTGTTCGATCAGCTGATCGAAGGAGCCTGCTGGAAAATTTTCAAGCGATCAGAGCCGGCAGCCAATGAGCTGCCCGCTCTGATCGGTTATTCTGACAGGTGCCGGCGGCCACAATATGGCACACAGTGGAATGGGGGTGGCACTTAATGCACGCACACACAATATTCTCTGTGAGTGTTTATTTTCATGCAGATGGTAGGGGTGACAGGGTTGGTTAAATTTTTACTTTTTCACTTTATTTTATTCCTAGCACCCCATTATTATGACCACCCCATCAGTACTTCGTTGGGCCACGAGATGACTTTGTTGGGCCGCCTCGTGACTCCACGAGATGTTGAAAGGTGATGCGAGGAATCTGACACTGCACTGTTGCCCTTCTGTTGTCTTGTACCAGTCTTGCCACTCTCCGTTCTGCCCTAACATTGACTAGTTGCTGACGGCCACAATTCGCACGTTCAGACCCAGATTTTCGTCTGACAGTCCAGTCTTTAAACTCTTTAACAACAGCTGCTCTTGAACATTTAACGAATTCTGCTGTTTTGCTGATACTCGCTCCATGGCTCCGAGCACCAACAATCATCCCACATTCAAAGCCTGTTAAATCGCGTTGTTTACCCATATCTTCAGAAAAAATCACTTCTACTGTCGTGGTAAACAACCTGCTTCCCTATTTATAATGGTCTGGCCCTCTAGCAACTTCAGCGCAAAATTATAGCTAATTTGCCTACAAACGTCAGGTGGTCATAATAATCTGGCCACTCAGTGTATACATGTGGCAAAAAGGCTCCTGCACTTTTTATGTGATTGAAATGCAGCGCAAATACACGACTTGCGCGTTTGGTGTGCGATTAGAAATGAATGCCATCGCAAGTGCGTTTTCACAATTGTGTGTTTTTCCACTCACAAACGTGCAAATTGCCGTATTTTTTTTGAAATGTTCAGCTGTGAACCAGGCCTAAGCGCCAGGAAGGATTAGTAAGGTCTGCACCAACTAAAGGTTCAGACTGTACTAATCCACCACTGAACCACCAGGGAATGTGCCTCCTCCCTGCAAAAAATAAAAGGTGAGGGGGCTCTTTTATTTTAAGAAGCTGTGAGCATGTGTGTATTGTGTATTTCTATATGTTGGGGGGGGGGGGGTTTTTTTATGTGTATGAATCTGTTGGTCCTCTAATTTAAAAACATGTGGAGAAAAATAAAACACACACGCGCGGACACTGCACATATATATACTGATATGACATGCACAGAGAAACATTAACATACATACTGATATCATTAACAGAAATCCTGACAATACACACACAAACCAACACAACAAAAATATATATACTGATATTGCATACAAAGAAACCATCACACACATGTACTGACATTATAAACGCACACAGACATTGGTCCGTACCGTTTATATTTACATTTTATTTTGAAGTATGACATTTTATTACATTTCTGAAGGGCCCCCATGGGAGAAGATGATTTGTCCAGTGGCTCTCAAGTGAATCAAGTGGAAGAGTCCTGCCTTAGTTCATTGTCACCGGATCAGGTGTTTTCTTTGGAAGATTTACTCTCGCCTCTTGTTCTGATGACAACTCTAATATTTTGGCTTTCCCGTCATTTTCTGCTGTGAGTACAATGGCCACCAGGTCAAATAGAGAATCTCACCAGCGGGGACATAGACAGCAATACCAAGGTTCTAACCCTTCCCTGCTCTATTCAAAAATAGGAAAGAAAGTTTTTTTGGCTTTACATAAATTTAAAATTGTGCTAATAAAATATATAGTCCTGAAAGGGTAGATGTTGAAAATAACATTTGGTGTTTTACCTGAGTACACAGCAGTCTTTTAACTGTGTAAGCCCCTTTTTTATAGGAATGGTTTGAAAATTGCAGCTCATATTATGTGGTTTTAATCACTTTCCTGGCAAAGTTAAAAAGCCTTTTCCGGAGGTTGTCTAAAAATGTTATGCTAAATTGATGTTTTGTGCATAACGCACTTTTGCTAAATCCTAAAAATGCAGTGAGGTACCTTTTTAATTAACAAAACTGAATCTTATTTGTGTATCGCTCACCTTTTAGATCCTCAAATCATCTCTATTCATCCTGACACTGTCCTTCCTTCTGGAGGGGCTCTACTTTTGTTCCCTATGGTCACTGCGTGTGTTGTAAAGTAGCCATGAGGAACAAAAGTAGCCACCCTCCAGAAGCAGTGTTGTATTTTGGTTTTGTGCTGCCCTAGGCAGGACTAAACTCAGGCACCTCCCCCTAATCTAAATTTGCCACACCTCTTCCTGTTTAAGACCTTTTGTGTAACTTGCCGGCCGCGCACCTGTGTCGGAGAGAGAAGGCTCAGCTAGTCAGTGGGTTTGGGTAAGGATAATTTATTTTAGGGGTGCATGATACAATTTTTTCAGTACGAGTACCGTAGTTCTGCCACTGACTCCAAGCTGTAGAGCAGGGGCGCCCACAATTTTTCGTCTGGAGATCTACTTTTAAAATGACAAGCTCAATGAGATCTACCAATGAAAAAACACCTCCATTCAGGAGTGGGAGGGGGCATGGCGGTGCATTGAAGTCAATGGCACCGCAGCCACGCCCTCCCGCCCACAGTGTGATCGCCTGCACCCGGAACGCAGGCACTTTCGTGCTTGCGTTCTAGTCCAGTGCGATCTGCAAAAATAGTGCTTGCAGCAGTTTTGCAGATCGCACTGGACCGGAAAGCAGGCACTAATGTGCCTGCGCTTCAGTACGGGTGATCGCACTGCGGCGGTGGGTGTGCCTGCGGTGCCATTGTCTTCCACCCCTGAACGCAGGAAGCTGGTCCTCGTGCGTTCTAGAGGCCGAACACTGGAACACAGACTTTGTGGTGTGAAACCGCCCTCTCTTGGCTTTCTCCTCCTCGCTCTCTCCCCTGTTTCTACCTGCTGCTCTTCTCTCTCTCTTGCTGTCTCTTCTAGGCCGGTTAGCGACCACAACTAAGCCTGTGAAGTTTATGACGCACTGCAAAGGGAAGCGGCAGTGCGCGGAGCTTCATGTGCAGCGTGTCTAGCAATATCCTCTCCTGCGCTCAACTAGTTGAGAGCTGAGTATGGTGAGATGAAAATTTTTATCTCTAGCCAATCGACTTGTACATATGAATCTGTGTCAGGACGCGAATTCAAGCGTGCAGCCATGTTTTCCTTCCTGCCCAAGTTCTATCTGTGACATATGTCAGGGATGAGAGCTATGCAGAAAGAATGCATATATGTCCAATAAATATTTAAACATTTAATTATTTAATAATTGATTAATAATTAGATAATGTAATAATTAACCAAATATGAATACAATGTTTTTTTGTATCCGATTAATCGAAAAAAATCGGCCAACTAATCCATTATGAAAATAATCATTAGTTGCAGCCCTATAAGGATTATCTTTTATATTCATGTTATTTGTTAAGTAGGTATTTCTTTTCTCTATTATATATTTGTTTAAAACAAGGTTTTATTCATCAGGACTGTGGCATATTATACAAAAGCTGTATTAGCTGTTACCTCAAAGCAGATTGCAGTGTCCAGTAGGATGGTTTAATGTTTATGTTCAACAGGTCCAACTTTTATTAAAATCACAGCTGTTGTGTAACAACATTTTTACATATGGGCATTACTGCATTGAAAGTCCACTACCACTTCACTTTCTATCCAATGAGTCCTGACAAGACATACAATTGTGCTCAAAAGTTTGCATACCCTGGCAGAAATGGAGAGATTTTGGCATCGATATTTTAAAATATGACTGACCATGCCAAAAAACTGTCTTTTTATTTTAAGGATAGCGTTCATATAAAAAGGTATCCAAAGCCTTGAATAAGGCAGTCAGTACAGTTAAATCACTTATTAACCACTTGCTGACCGGGGTGTTTCACCCCCTTCCTGGCCAGGCCATTTTTCAGTATTCAGCGCTGCGGTACTTTGACGTTTATTCCGTCATGCAACGATGGACTGAAACGAATTTCATACCATTTTTTTGGGGACAGATAGCTTTCTTTTGGTGGTATTTAATTACCACTGAGGTTTTTATTTTTTACTATATAACAAAAAAAGTACCCTAAACTTTGAAAAAAATACATGTTTCCCTATAAAATGTTATGAAACATTTATTATCACGTCGGGTAAATAGACACCAAACATGTCAAGCTTTAAAATTGAGCGAAATCGCAGAAAACGACCGCAACCAAAATTGGCTATATGTGACTTTTATGGAGACATCAGGGCTCTCCAAGACCCCTAATGTCACCTAGGGACTCCCAGAGAAGCTGATGAAGCAGCTTCTCACCGGCATCTGTTGCCGGAGAGTGACACTAAATGCGGAAGTGATTTAATATACATCACTTCCTGCATTCGGGGACCAGAGAGGAGATCAAAGGGATATCGTATACTGATCTCCACTCAGTCACCGTGCCAGTCCCAGCCGCATCGGGCATAGCGGAAATGGGAAAGAGCTACACACTTTCTCAAATAAGCCTGTGCTAACAGCCAAAAAACAGGGCTTCTTCATCCTGCAACAACATTACAGTTGCACTACAACAGAGATGGAGCCAAGATCAAGAACCATCCTTTCTTTTGAATGCTTGTACCCAAGTGCATATAGACTATTGCATATGCTATAAAAGGGTAAAATAGTGTGCATGTGTGTATGTATGCATATTTGTAGCAATCTGTATTGTTTTTATGTAACAGCGACCAGTTTGTATACACAGCATTCTTTAGTAAAAGCACATTAGTAAACTACTGGTTTGTTTCCTTTAAAGGAGAACAATGAGGTGAGTGCTTTTCACTCATCCTCATAGTTCTAGCCGACCTGTGACAATGAAACTGTCACAGGTCGGCTCAGTAGATCGCGAAGAAAGCGAACACATACCGGCGTTCGCTCACTTCTCGATCCTGTCACGGCAGAGAGCCGTGACAGGGGAGGGACTGCATTTCCCGCTCTGATCCTCCAGCACTGACTGGTGGAACGAGAGGGGGCGGGTACAGCTGGCTCTGCCTCTAGATAGGCATAGCCAGCTGTCACTCAGGCAGCTGGGCGGATCCAGCCATAATTGTCGGGATCCGTTTCAGCTGCGGTCGTCTCAGTATACCGCGAGCTACAGCTCGCGGTATACTGAGCTTAGGGTGACGGGATGACGCTGGTTTGTGTCCTCCCGTTACCCTTAGGAGATCTATGGGAAAAAGCCCTAACCCCATAGTTCTCCTTTTAACTTCAAAAGAAGTAGGACAAACAGCTGAAGAGATCAAAGCAAAACTGCACTCTCCTGCACATACTGCCTGACATCGTACACTCCACACCCATCTCCTTCACATAGTGACCGCTGTCATACCTTCCACACACCTTTCCTGCAAATAACTGCCCACCGTCCTACACTTTTCACTCCTCCCCCATCTATGCTGCCTGCAATATATATATACACCCTGTTTCCCCGAAAATAAGACCTACCCCGAAAATAAGACCTAGTTGTGACCATTCCCAGGGCCCGGTGGTGGCATAAGGGGAAACTTGAAGAGCAGCGGGAGAGAATCAGTTGTGAAACGAAGCCAGCGCTAGAGCAAGCGAGACGGCAGTGGAGGGAGCAGAGCCACATAAGCCAATGCTTCCTCTATAGCACCGGCTCTTGTCACAGGCGGAGTGATACCAAATGCACTCCGCCTGTGAGGAATCGATATTGAAAGCGCACTTCGCTCATTCTGGCCAGCGATTGGTTACCAAATTGCTCTTGTAAAGCAATTTGGCACCCCTGATTGCCCTGATCACCCTATTCTTAACTTTGCCATTTTGGATCATTTAATTTGGATTTGCAAAAGGAAAATAAGACCTAGTGTGTTTGTTTTTTTTGAGACAAAAAAAAAATAAGACAGTGTCTTATTTTCGGGGAAACACGGTATATATGTGTGTATGTATATGTATGTGTGTGTGTATGTATATGTATATATATGTGTATATATATATATA
>NW_017307365.1:362165-371082 GCF_000935625.1 Nanorana parkeri
ATTATTGTGGTTAGGTATGGTTAACTATAGTCCTGCTGTAGAACCATGCCCATTTTAAATGGAGGCTCCACCCCTAATTAAACTTCTCTCTCTGCCTACAATGGCTTGCTGGACGCACAGAAAAGAAAAGGGTTTCCCTGGAGATTTTTTTTGTGAAAATTTGAATGTTGGAAACTATGCAGCTATCTCCCAAGAATATAAGCATGTGTGTTAATTCAGTAGAGGGTTAACATTTGTCCGGTTCAAGTGAGGACACAAGCCAGATTCTACTTGCAAGCTTGTAATTATGGATGTTTTGTCAATGACCACAATGTATTAAAAAAAAAAATACTTATGAATTCAACTTATGACTGTTTATTTGCTTAATGATGTTTTGACTTTTTCATGTATCTTACTAAAGTACAAAGATTTATATGGAATAACGCTGAGCAGAGGACAAGGAACCGTAACAAACTCCAGCACAAAGCAGGGAAATTTAAAGCACAAGTCTCTGCAGTTGAAAATGTCTAAAAATCCACATAGTTTAGTTTATCTTGTTAAATTCCACAGAACATTGCTTTTTTTCAAAATTTCAGTCATTTATGTTTTGTTCCTTTTTAATAGGGAGAATCGAGGTATTATTCTTCTCTACATTCATATAGTTTAGCATAGAGAATTTAAATGTAGCAAGTCATTACAGGGGGAAAAAAAAAGTATCATTAGCCTTTAAAATATAAAATTTGGCTGTTTTGTGTTTTGTATGTATATAATTTTTAGGAATTCATTCATAAGTTAAGTGATTACAAGAACTTTCAGTGGAAGATATGTAGAGGCTGACTTGATTTAAGGACTGAGGAGGTAGAGAGGAAGAAGCTAGCAGATAATTATGGACCGAGGATGTGTGAGGAATTTTAGGGCCTTTTAGGATGTTGGGAGACAGAGTAGATGATTATCATGTGTCAAAGTAGGTAAAGTAGAAGATCTGAAATTCAAATTTTCTAATAAAACTATTGGGTTAATAAAAAAACATTTAGGCATAAAGGGCTTGTTTCCACCAAACGCAGACCAGATCTGCAAGAGTTTCTGCACATGCAGTGCAGTGGGTTTTGCCGCGTTTTTAATGCGTTCCGAGCCGTTTTTGGTTAAAAAAAAACAATTTTTTTGTTTAAAATGGGCTGCCAGTCCGTTCCAGGGCGTTTGCATGCGTTCCAGAGCAGGTAAAATAGGGCTTGCTGCAGTTTTTTTACATGCTTTGGAACTGAACGCTGCGGTGTGAACTAGAGCCAAAAAAATGCCATTGGAATACATTGGACGCAGTTTTGTTCCGGTCTGTAACTGCTCGGCTCTGCTCCTGGAACGCGCTTGGTGTGAACAAGGCCAAAGACGTGCACAAACTAGCCAAATTGTAGCTAGGCTACAAATTAAAAAATGTCTGCCACTCATAAATGCAGAGTTTATTCTTATATCTCCGACTTCTTTGTTGATACCTCATGTATGCAGATTAAAAGTTGTGCATGTATGCATGTTCTAATTGTTTGTCCAGTGTGTGTTACATGTGTGTAAGGTTTCTAAATTTATGTGCTCTTTTTGCCCAGAAGGAAAAGTGAAACACTGTACTTCTGGTTACAAGGTTCTCATTATTCACTCCTCAAATATGTCCATGCTGGTACTTGCAAATGTGCTTCTTAGGCATCCAGTGCAATCACATAGGAGTAGGAAGTCCTCAGCCCTGTGTTGGTTCCAACCTAGGGAGTAGGAGCATATACAGGGCTTTTTCCTGCATGGGCCAAGCACAGGCTCACTTTAACCCTTCCACTGACAGCTTTTTTTTTTGCATTTTGTACACATGTTAAAATGTACATTTTAGGCCTGAAGATTACTTAAAACCCCTTAGAATTATGCATTTCCTGGTAGCAGAGACCCTGTTGCATAAAATGGTGGCATCTGCGTTTTTTTTGTCACAAAATATTAGTGCAACTGTTTATCAAACCCACATGGCATACATCGGCAGCAGAAAAAATGGTTAAAGGAGAACTATGAGGTGAGTGCTTTTCACTGACATTATAGTTCTAGCCGACCTGTGACAATGAGACTGTCACAGGTCGGCTCAGTAGATCGGGAGGTGAGCGAACATATTCCGGCGTTCGCTTACCTCTCGATCCTGTCACGGCTCCCTTCCGTGACAGGGGAGGGGCTGGATTACCCCCTCCCCGCTTCGATCTGCCAGCGCTGACTGGCGGAACAGATGGGGGAGGGGGTGGGTACAGCTGGCTCTGCCTCTAGATAGGCAGAGCCAGCTGTCAGTCACGCAGCTGGGCGGATCCAGACATAATTGTCGATATCCGCTTCAGATGCGGCATCTTAGTATACTGCGAGCAGCAGCTGGCGGTATACTGCGGCGTCTGAGCCTAGGGTGACGGGAGGACGCTAGTTTGGCATACAGCCGAACAAAACTGTTCCCAAAACCGCCAGGTCAGTATGCCTTATGTCCATGGCATTTACCATTCTGCTATAAGCTCATGGTCCCCTTTAAATTAATAGCTGTCATCAGCGGCTGACAGCTTTTAACAAAAATTCTGGGCTCCCCCCGCCGGCACCTCTCCACCCTGCCTGTGTCTCTATGGATCCCAGCTGCTCTCCCCCGCTTGTATGGACTGAGACAGCAGGGATCCGAATAGAAATGGCCAGCGGAGGAGCGAGCCGCTTGATGAGAGAGGAGGCGCTGTCAGTTTCAGGATGACAACGGCTGTGTGCATGGCCGAGCAGAGGATCGGTAAATATCAGTAATATTTACTGATCCTCTGTGTGCAGTCCAAACACTGGAGTGATCAGTTGATCACTGCAATGTTTGTAAATAACTGGGGACACATAGTACTATGTGTGAGTTATGTTATGTCACTTCCTGTTCATTTATGAATTTCTCAATGGGGAGGAGCATTCACTACAGAGGCTTCTCCCCATTCAGAAACTGGTTGATAGTAAATATTTTACTATCAATAGTTTCTGAATGAATGAGAAGCCTCTGTACTGAGTGCTTTCCATTAATTTAGAACAGAGGCTGCAGAAAAAGAAATTGAGTACTCTGTGACCTTCAAAAGGGGAATGACCCCATAAGGTTCACCGTAGCACTACCCACCCCCATCCCCCCCAAAAGTTAAAAAAAATATTTAAAAAAATAACTAATAAAACCCCACAAACCCTCCTTCCCCCATACACAAAACATACACGTGCACCATACTGTGGCGTATGCCATGCAAATGTGCTGCAGTGCGTTGTCAGAACTATGGGGCTTTTCCCCATAGTTCTCCTTAGGGTAACGGGAGGACACAAACTAGCGTCCTCCTGTCACCCTAAGCTCAATATACCGTGAGCTGTAGCTCGCAGTATACTGAGACGGCGCAGCTGAAGCGGATCCCGACAATTATGTCAGGATCCGCACAGCTGCGTGACTGACAGCTGGCTCTGCCTATCTAGAGGCAGAGCCAGCTGTACCTGCCCGCTCCCCCGTCCGTTCCGCCAGTCAGCGCTGGCGGGGAGGGGGGAATCCAGCCCCTCCCCTGTCATGGCAGAGAGCCGTGACAGGATCGAGAGGTGAGCCACCTCCCGATCCACTAAGCCGACCTGTGACAGTCTCATTGTTGAAGGTCGGCTAGAACTAGGAGGTGAGTGAAAAGCACTCACCTCATAGTTCTCCTTTAACTGGCAGCGCATGGCAAAGCTTTGTGACTCATTGCCGTGCGTTGATACCTTGTGTTGCAATTAAAGATACGCCTTTATCATTTTATGACGACACGAACACCAACACATCGCAAAAACGTTTTTTTAGATAAGTCGCTAGTTACAGTTTTGCATGCCTTCATTTTTTTACCTTTTCGCAAAAGAACAATTTAAAATCTGCAAATAATTGTTATTTATTAACTCAATACAGTTTTTTATCTTTTAGATTTAATTGGAAAATAATGTATGTGCACTGATACTGATTTTAGTGTGCTTTCATCAATTGAATTGTGTATTTTTAATATTTGAGAAACATTTGTGCTATTATCGCAGGGCCTACATATTTAGTAGCACCATCTTTTTATTCTGCCGGGCCTGTGCTTTCAGAAAATATATGGTTTGGTTTTTTTTTTTTTTTTTTTACAAACTCTAGCAACGCAGCAGTTGAAAATCAAATCCATGGGAAAAATTGCTGAGGTGCAATGCGTTCCGGAGGGCTTGAAGCGAAAGGGTTAAAGGTTTTTTTTTTAAATCTATTTTTCTAATTTTATAAGTGAGAAAAGTCATGGGTTAGAACACTGTCTTTGTCTTTTTTTTAATTTTTTTTCTAATATCAATGTGCTTTTGAAACTTAACGTTTACCAAATATTCTCTTATTCTTACAGACTCCTTTTCAGTCTTCTGGGTTAGATACCAGTAGAACAACTCGGCATCATGGTCTAGTGGACAGGGTGTATCGAGATCGAAATCGTCTTGGATCCCCCCATAGAAGGCCTTTGTCAGTAGACAAACATGGACGACAAATATCCTTGTTTAATGTTTTGTTATATGTTAACGGTTGGAACGATTAGTTGTATAATTTATTGTAACAGCAAGAGAAAAAACAGAGGGGGGCAATTCAACTTATGCATTAAGTATCGTTGTAAAAATACAGACATCCGGGAGCTTCCTACATCTGAGTAGGCGTATTTAATCGTCCTGTCAGCCACTCACACTCTCCGATGTCATAATGCAGAAGTGATGTGTATTACATGACTTCCGCATTCTTGTGCCACTCTCCAGCTTCAGATCCTGGAGAGAAGCTGATGAAGCAGATCTCTACTTCATTAGCTCCTTTGGGGTTCCCTAGGTGACATTAGGGGTCTTGGACCCATGATGTCTCCATAAAGAGGACCTGTCACATCTCTTTGCTATCACATAGGGGGATTTCTTAGCCCCCTATGGGATAAGAAGAAAGTTAAGTGAAAAAAAAAAGTTACAAAAAAATGTTTTCAAGTCACACTAGAAAAAGAATAAAAAACCCACAAATTTGTTTAAAGTCCCCAACTATACATACATACATGCAAACATGCATCCGGGTGCGAAAACGACGATTGCGCCCATTACGCCACACATGTTACATATGGCCGTGAACGTTGCAGTGAGAGCAATAATTCTATGGCCATTAATTACCGATAACTCTAAACTGATGAGCGGTTAAAGCTTTGGGTTTGGGCGTGCGCAATTTTAAAGCTTGACATGTTTGGTGGCTATTTACCCAACATAACCCCGTCTTTTATATTTTACCAAAAAATTGGGTAATAATTGTATTATAATGTAAAAAAAACAATGTGAAAGCAGTTCTTCCTTCCAAGGTTGCCACCTAATTATTGAGGAAATAAAATATAAAAATAAATAAATACCTAGGCACAACAAATAAGTCATTTTCTCCATGGATATGCCTCCCCAGACCATCACTGACCCACCACCAAACCGGTCATGCTGAACAAAGTTACTGGGAGCATAACATTCTCCACGACTTCTCTAGACCCTTTCATGTCTGTCACAGGGTGCCACTGGCGGACCTGCCAATTCTGGTGTTCAATGGCAAATGCCAATCAACCTCCACGGTGCCGGGCAGTGAGCACAGGACCCACTAGAGGAGGTCGCGGCCCTCAGGCCACCCTTGTGAAGTCTGTTTCTGATTGTTTGGTCAGCGACATTCACCCCAGTGGCCTGCTGAAGGTCATTTTGTAGGGCTCTGGCAGTGCTCATTCCGTTCCTCCTTGCACAAAGGAGCAGATAGCGGTCCTGCTGATGGGTTAAGGACCTTCTGTGTCCTGGAATTTCCTCCATGCTCTTGAAACTATGCTGGGAGACGCAGCAAACCTTCTGGCAATGGCACGTATTGATGTGCCATCCTGGAGGAGTTGGCATGCCTATGAAACCTCTATAGGGTCCAGGTATTGCCTCATGCTACCAGTAGCCAAATGCAAAACTAGTGAAAAACAGTCAGAATAGATGAGTAGGGAAAAAGTGGCCTCCCCCTGTAAAACCATTCCTGTTTTGGAGGTTGTCTCATTGTTGCCCATCTAGTGCACCTGTCGTTAATTTCATTAACACCAAAGCATCTGAAACTGATTAACATCTCCCTCTGATACCTACCTGACCTGATCAATATCCCAGGAGTTTCATTGACTTCATGCTATACTCTGATTAATAAGTGTTACGTTAATTTTTTTCAGAAGTGTATATATATAAAATATTTCTGTTGGCCTATATGTTGCACCTGTGTACTTTTTTCCTTTTTTTTGCTATATTTTATTGCTTCAATTGTTAGGTGACAACCTTGGAAGGAAGAACTGCTCTCTCGTGTTCTGTTAACTTCTCAAGAAATTTTTAAATCTAGGATTAATGTATTGAAACCATGCTTTTTCTGGAAAATCTAGATGTCACTCTCGCTCCATACTGTCCTGTACAAATTTTAAATTTTAGAGAGACAGTTTAAAAGCTGCCATTTACTGCTTTGCTTAGCAAGGGGCAAGTTGGACATACACAGAGAGCAAGGATTCTTCTCTGCAGCATGCTAGCAGGGGATAGGCTTTTCTACTAAAGAAAATTAACTGTAAGGCTGGGCACACACCTTATAACCATCGCAAGACTTTTGTCTTGCAATGGTTGTAAGTTAATTAAAAAAACGTACGATCTGCCTATCTTGGACAGGCAGATCGTACTTGCGATGATCGCAAGCCGCTTCCACCTGAGGGGCGGGCTTCCGATGACCGCAATGCCGAACGGGCAGTGTGCGCTTGCGCACACCGGCCCGTCCGGCTTTTATCTTAGGAACATGCTACACACCCGCCGAACATCGTACGATGCTCGGCGTGTTTTCGAACATGTTCGTAAGTTAAGTCATGCGACCTTACAGTAGTAGAGGTCGCACGGCTTCCACACACCTTACGATAATCGCGCGATCGAGGGATTTCCCGCGATTATCGTAAGGTGCCCAGACACCTTACGATTATAGGACAAAACTTTTCATCCGATGATCGAATAGTCGTACGATTTTTGTACGGCAGCCCCATCCTACCCCGATGATCGCAAGATTAATTTAGCTGTAATTAACAAAAAGCACCAGGACGAAATGCGGTAATTGATTTGCCGTATTTTCTTACAGAAGATATTATCACCACATATTATATTTAAAGTGTTATTAAACCCTAAACTTGTATTGGCTATTTCAGCTGCTGGCATCAGCACTTTTGTATGCAGTTTCTTCATTTGAACCTTTCCTTCCTTTCTTTCAGTTTCAGCTGGTCTCATAATCGCTGCCCCAGCTTTTACATTCCCTTGAAGGGTCCTATGGAGCCACCTGTGTAATGCGCCCCACCTGCCTGGGCTGAAGCTGTGTCTCCCTACACTGTTTGCTTCAGTACAGACAGCCCTGAATCCTAGGTCAACAAGCCTTTCCCCTTATTTTCCTTCCTCCAAGCTAATAGATTGACAGCTGCTTGAGAATGTGCTGTCCCTTATTAACTCTTCCCTCTGAAGTACCCAGTACATGTGCTTTCATAATGGCAATTCGGGAAAGCTGTGCTGAGGGAGCTGGAGCCAGTGGGTTTTTTTTTTTCTAAGCTGTAAGTGCTTGGGCAAAAATATTAAGCAGTTTATTGGGGAATGATTATTTGGTTGAGGTAGAAAAGAAATGTAAGTTTTAACACTGTTTTTTTTCTTTGGTTGCTCAGATTGTACATGATTTTTCTGGTAACTTATCAACACCAGGTACAGCAACATCTTCCACATTATACATTTACTGGACATTATAAAAATATAAATCCAGATTCTTACCTGTGGTTGTGGTGAAGGCTTTCCTAATTTTGTGCATTTTAGGTTAAAAAAGAGGCTATTTTATTTTGACAGTATATTAAACTACATGTACAATATTTACAGGGTTATTCACAAAAGGGTGAAGAGTTTGGAGAAGGCAGGAGATATGAACAATCTAGGACAGGGGTCTCAAACTCAATTGCCTCGAGGGCCACTCGACAAAAATTTTTCTCCCATGGGGGCCGCTCGCTAAATTTCAAACTTTAAAGGAGAACTATGAGGTGAGTGATTTTCACTCAGCCTCATAGTTCGAGCCGACGTGTGACAGTGAAACTGTCACACGTCGACTCAATAGATTGAGAAGTGAGCGAACGCATAGCGTCGCTCGCTCACTTCTCTACCCTGTCCCTGCAGAGAGCCGTGGCAGGGATCCCCCCCATCCGATCCTCCAGCGCTGACTGGAGGAACGAACGGGGGAGGGGGGCGGGTACAGCTGGGTCTGCCTCTAGATAGGCAGAGGCAGCTGTCACTCACGCAGCTGGGGGGATCTCGACCAGTAATATAGTGATCCGTCCCGGATCCATAGTTCTCTTTTAAAATAAAATGTAACTATATGCGATATGGTACTACGGACCCCAATACTCACAAATAAGGCCCCATTCATATCTGTAGATTTAGGTGCAAATATGGATTCCTGCGTCAGAAACTTGTGTTTTCCTGCAGCAGGAATCCCTAATCTGGTGTTTACACGCGGCGGCTGTCACCCATTCAAGTTAATGATCAGGTGACAGCAGTTGCATGTAAATGCCTGCACACCGCATTTAATGATATGTGATATTATTACATGCGTTTGGAAAACATTCTCCCTGGTTACACAATCATTGCGTCCAGGGAGAGTAATTTATTCCTAACCGAATGTAATAATATCGCATATCGTTACATGCGGTGTGCAGAAGTTTATATGCAACTTCTGTCACCTGATCATTAACTTGAATAGGTGACAGCTGCCGCTTTTAAAAGCCAGATTAGGGATTTCTGATGCAGGAAACGCATGTTCCTGATGCAGGAATCCATAATTGCACCTAAAGATACAGGTGTGAATGGATCCTAATACACTTATACTCTTTCTACCCCC
>NW_017307365.1:371262-386454 GCF_000935625.1 Nanorana parkeri
GCCCCCCCCACAAAAAAAATAACACCCCCCACAACAATAAAAAAACCCCCCCCCCCCCCCCTGCTGCAGACATTACTAATCTAACCAATCCTTTCGGCCTGCGTTTAGCGAAGACGCCGGCCGAGAAGACGAGTGCCGGCACAGAAGCAGCTATGTGGTCTGCATCCGACAGAGATGCAGACCGTGTCGCTGCTCCCGCAAGTCTGGTACGCAGTCCGTGACCGTGTAAAAGACTTGTGAGCGGGCTGCGGGCCACATAGTACTGGCTCGCGGGCCGGTGCTTTGAGACCACTGATCTAGGACAACATAGCTGAACTGGAAAGTGAGCTGAATAGGATAATTTTTCCCAATCAGCTATTTTGGCCTAGATTGTTCACTTCTCCTGCCTTCTCCTAACTCTTCACCATTTTGTGAATAGCCTGGCAGTTTTTTTTGTTTTTTTTCCCAGCCCTGGTTGGATTGTTGGTCCAACTTGGTGGCTATATTTTAAACCTGTAATTCCTCAAGCTGCTGCATCGGAAAAAGGTGCCTATAACAGACCGATAAGGATATAGATAAACCTCGTACATCACAGGACAGAGGGCATTAAAAGGTGAACGGATGGGTTATGCAGCTACCTTCAGATGATTGAGCACTGGCAAATCAACGCTGTTAGGACAGCCCTGTGTAACATCTGCCACTCCCAGCCTTCCTCAGTTGTTTGCTAGTGTCCTTAGGTGATGGACACCCTTTCTATTTTCTGAGAAGTACATCTTATTTCTCCACTTATTACTGAAGACTCTTTAGCAAGTTTCACTAAATTCTGCTCACAGCCACTGTGACAATTATTAGCAGCTATTTGGATTGCAGCAGGTTTGCCATTTCCTCTCCTGGCATGACTACTGAGCTGGCTACACACTTCTGCATCTCTGCTCCGGGTTACCATTGTTTACAGTGCTGGGACACTAGGCATCCCTCACCTCCACAGTACTGGGCTGAAACATCTCTGCTAATGGCTCTGCGGATATTTCTGTTCCCTCTGGGGACACAATTTTCTGCTAGCCCTATGCTCTGCTTTTTCTCTCTTCACTCCCCACCCTGATCAGCAGCCTGGTTTCCCTTTCCAGTCACACACTGATCTGTTGTGAGAGAAAAGAGTTTGAGCTACTTCCTGATCACCAGGCAGTACCTGTGCCACCCAATACCATTGCCTGTATGCTGAGTACCGGTGCCATCCAGTGCTTGTACTGCCAGTACCTGTAAAGGGAGTTCCAGTGCCTGTACAGCCAGTACCAATGTCATCCAGTACTAGTGGCTGACTGAAGATTATTTGATGAAATAGTTATTCTCACTCCAATAACCCATTGGTTAATAAATACCACCCAAAAAAGCTCTGAAAATTTAACATTATTTTGAGTGCAGTACGTGACCTAGTAATGGTCAAACTATCACAGCACTAAAAACTGATTAATGTCCTGGAAAGGAAGGGGGAGTAACATATTGGTCCTGCAGGGGTTAAGGCCTTCCCTTTCAGGCCCTGCTATGCAACCTGCTGTTGCTACCATAGCAGTGTGACAGACGTTATTTGCATAGTCAAAGGCTATGGCTAGGACCCTGAGACCCTTTACTGGGGAATTTCTGTTAGGTGAATCCTTGGATACCTGCATCAAGGAAGTAAGGGGGGCAGGGCAAGAGCACCTTCTTACATCGGAAGAAGTCAGAGCCCCTGGGGCCTATCCATCTGCTCCCTCTTTCAAGAAGGGTTTCTTTTGTCCTTCCCAAGCCTCAGGATCAAAATCTAAGCCAGGCTCTCCATTTCATCATAAGCCTGTGAAATGCTGGAGCAAGCCTTTAAGATTATGAAGGGGTCCCCTCACTTTCTCAAGAGGATGCACAATTATAAGCCTTCTTGGCCTTCTGGGACCAGAGTGTTGTAACCAAAGCTTACGTGCTGGAGTTTTGCTCCTTGCCTCTTCCTCTTTTTCAGCTGCCAAACTTATCAAGATCACCCCAAAGATGGGAGGATCTCCTGAGCAAGGGGCTGACCTAGGGCATTGAGAAGATCATAGTCCTTGTACTCAAGGCAGAAAAGTTCCAGGGGTTTTACCAAACCTGTTAAATGTTCCCAGAGTACAGGGGGGAGGTTCTCCACCTATTCTCCAACTCAAGTTGCTTAATGGATTTCTGCAAGTCCAATCTTTGCAGATTTAATATACTTGCTCTGCCATCGATTCCCTTCATCTGGGGGACTTTCTGGCAAGGATGCATAATTGCACATCTCCATTTTTCCTGCCCATCAACGCTACCTGCGCTTTGCTGTCTGCACACAGCACTATCATTGTGTTGCCCTTCCATTTCACCTGTCCACTGCATCATAGGTTTTCACCAAAATGCTGCCCCGGCTTTAGTCTCGAGGAATCCTATTTATGGGGTACTTAAAGGACCCTTTTCTCAAAATAGTCAGCACAAACCTTGCTTTCCAAAATCATTGGATGATACAAACCCTGCAGAGCTTTGGATGGCTCCTGAATCTCCTAATTGCTGGAACCTTCCTATCTTTTGGAGTACTTGGGCCTAGTCTTGGACAACTGCCTATACAGGGATTACCTACCTCTGCAAAAGATCCCTTCTCTCCACTTAGATCTCATGGTCAAAGGGTCGCCTGGATGCTCGCTTTTGCATGATGGTGCTGGGCTTTATAGTGGCCTCTTTCAAAACAGTTCCCCTGCCCAACAAGACAAAGCTTTCCCTTGTGTGGTGGATGTCTAACACAACCCTAGACCAGTATTTGGCTTTGACCACTATTAAGAGCTAAATTTATTTCTTGGTGATTCTTGCCTTTAACTCCCTAGTGAAGGTTTTTTGCAGGGAGTCGCTCATTGTTCCTTCTGTACATGCTCTGGTGACTCCCTTGGCACGTCACTCTCTGGTTTTGTTGACCCTTCAGAGGCGTCCCTTTGAACCACTCAGAGATATCCCTATGCCCTTACTCCCAAGTTGGATTTCCTTGTTACCATCACTGCTAAGCATGTTTCTAAATTGTTGTCCTTGACATGCAAAGATCCCTTTCAAGTAGTCCATGAGGATACAGTTGTGCTGTCTCCATAATCTGGTCTCTGTCTTCCAGGCATATTTCTGCCTTTGCGATTTCTTTCTGGGACCGCTTTCCTCTGTCTCTAGTTAAGTCCTTTTGTGTATTGGGTTGCTCGCATTGTCCTCTTTGTGCAAACTCCAGTAACTCGGTGGGTCTTTAACCGTTTTGTTGGCTCTGCAGAAGACACCATTTGAACCCCTCAGATACATTCCTCTGTCCCTACCCAATCGCAAGGTTGCCTTCTTCATCACTATCCCTTTTTCCTGAGCTGACGGCCTGGTCTCAGTACTATCGCACAATTACGAAGACCTATGGTGGTCTCTGCCTTCCACCATAACCAGGATATTGTTTTACCATCTTTGTGTCCTGCACCCAAACATAAAGATGATTATTTCACTATTTTTGGGCTTGATTCTGGGCTGTTAAAATGTACCTCTCTGCTGCAGCTTTTATCCACAAGTCAATTGTTGGTATGCGTCGCTGGACACAGGACCCTCCCCTCTGTGTTTCTGTGATCCTCTCTTGTACTGCTTGCTACAAAACTAAGTGGGAGTGGTTATACAGGTCTGTCCTAATATATTTGATTTGCCAGTGTCCAATCGCCTGAAGGTAGCTGCATAACCCATCTGTTCGAAATGTAATGCCCTCTGTCCTGTGATGTACGATTAAGAAAGGAGGTTTATCTATATCCTTATCGGTCTGTCTATATCTGTTATAGGTTCCCTTTCCGATGCAACAGCTTGAGGAATTACTGGTTTAAAATATAGTCGCCAAGTTGGACCAAAAATCCAACCAGGGCTGGAAAAAAAACTCTCTAAATATTTACATGTAGTTTGATATATTGTCAACATCAAATCGCCTCTTTTTTTCACCTAAACACAAAATTAGGAAAGCCATCACCACAACCAGAGGTATGAATCTAGATTTACATTTTTATAATGTCCGTTATTACTCTTCCGATATTTAGCCCTTATAAACTTCATTACCAGATTCAGTTTTTACTGACCTGTCATAGTAGAATTATGTCATATGCAAAACTGTTCAATTAGTAACTCTCTGTGTCCTGTGTTATACAAATAATTGTTGCATATCACTAAGTGTATAAGCATGTTATCCCTTAACTTGTGTGTCACGTAGACAGCTGCCCATATGGATCGGTATATTTGTCGCCTCCTCCTGATACCAGCTGGAGACGGTAGGTTTATTGGCTTTGCAACTTACAGTTGTGCTGTTGGATTTATACTTTTAAAATGCATTGGCTATCAATCACTTTTAAATGTTCTGGCTATCACTTATATTCAGTTTACTGCTAGTTAGCACCATATTGTGCTAACTAGCAGTAAACTGAAATGGCTTATATGGATAATTTTGAAGTTTGCCCATGCAATGAAGATTACAGGTATTTAAATACCCTTCTTAGCGGTATAAAAGCTTTGAAACAAGCCATCCCTAACCTCTCCAGCTGCTTGTAGTGTGAAAACTGTGTTAATGCACTATTGTATGCACTATTTTTTTGTAACTGCACCACAAGGCACAATAGTGCATTATCGGGTGATCCACTGTCACATGATCGGAATGACCAGTAACAAGCACTTCTTACTTCTGGGACCTGGTCTCCTCCTCTGCAGAGTATTGCATTGTTCAGTGCAGTCTTGTGACCTTGTTGACCAGTGAGCACTCACCATTTGAGAGCATTATGATTATTCCAGACTGCGAGCCTGCCAATTCTAGTGTATGGATCACTGCACTGGGGACACCAGTCCGGGGGGAGGGGGGTCACCCTTATTGTTCCCCCTGTAGGTGTTCTAGTGCCTTTGTGGGGACTTCAGACTTGTTCTGCTGGCCCTTCAGAAGCCACCCTTTTAACGTCTCAGAGATATGCCTTTGACCCTACTTACTCCATAAGTCACCATCACTTCTGCTAGGCGTGTTTCTGATATGGTGGCCATAGCATGCAAGGAGTCCTTTTTCGGTCATCGAAAAGAAGGTTGTTCTGAGGTCTAAGGCCTCCTTTCTCCTTGGTCTCTGCCTTTCGCCTTAACCAGGACATGTCCTGCATCAAAGCATCCTAAAGAATTTTCTCTCCACTTTCTCGATATGGTTTGGGCTGTTAGGGTTTTACCCCTTCATGGCGGCCTTCATTCAGACACCGTTTGTTATATTAGAGAGTTCCTGTGTAGCACAATTGGATTCTCCCTTCACTATTGCTAGGTGGATTCCTAGGACTGCCACTCAGCCCCCCCTTCTTTCTGGTGATGTCACACTCTACTAGGTGTTAGTGCTTTTTGGGCCTTTCAGCATCAGACTTCCGTATCTCAAATCTGTAAGGTTTGCCCCTAGTCCTCAGTTCACACTTTAGTCCAGTTCTACCAGGTGGACGTTCAGGCCTCTGTGGATGCGAGTTTTGGGTTAAAAGTCCTTCAGATGGCCTTTTTTGATACATATTCTGTTCTAGTTCCCTGTTTTGGGTGTTTTTGTTTACAGGTCTGTTAGTTGTTTGCCCTTTAACGCACCCCTTTGGACTGCTTTAGACGTTCCAGTATTTAATGAATCTAACTTCTTGTGTCCCTGAGTTTCTCTCGCAGGCTGAATGGGAAAAAACTAAACGTGCATGGGCAACTTTAACACAAGCATGCTGATAAAGTCAAAGAAAATGTACAAGCCCTTTCTATATTGTATGTCTGTGGTGAACCACTGTCCACATTTTAGGCCTGAAAATGACGCAACACCCCCCAACATTATATATTTTCTGAATGCCAAGACCCTATAGAATAAAATGGTGGTAGTTGAAAATTTTTATGTTGTGCAATATTAGCGCAACTCCTTATTAAACCCCAAAATTTAGTGACAAATAGAGACCGCATTAAAGACAGAAAACTAACATTTCCAGGTCAGCCATGGCCTCTGCTATTTTTTATTTAATGCATCATAATTATTTTTTTCCTGATATTGAAGGGGTTTATTTGGGTATGTTTTACATTAAGTTTTTCATAAGTCTCCTTACCTGTGCAATGGTTTTAAAAATTGGGTGTGACGTTTCATGTTCAGCTCTGGCTTGAGAGGTTTATTTCCAATAATGATATATGCAACCTTTTAGCATAGTTCTTAAACTTTTTGATGTTAGTAAGAGAAATTGTACAGTCCCAGTATTTCATTCATGTGTGTGTTTCCTTGAAATATTCAAGTCCATGTAATGTATGAATACTGAGAGGGAAAACATTTGTTGTAGGGAAAACTTTCTTTTTGTTCATGCAGTCTCAAGTGTGTCAACTTAAAACATTTGCACCTCCTCAGTGTGGTACTTGAGTTGCAGATGGAGTAATTGCTTGTACATGTATTCTGGAAAAAAAAATCCTGTTTTTGTGCCTTCAGTTACTTTTAAATAGGACTGTCTGGCATTACTTGGCAGTAGAACACTGCACAACTGTGCATATCTTGTGTATTTAATTTATAGTATACAGAGATTCCTCCATGAATGGTTTGGGTAGCTTTAAAGTAAATATTAAACTGTGGTAAATATATGTGCTATCCCCGGATAAACGTAAATCGGTCAGCCTAAACTGTTAAACTAACCGAAAACTAAAAAAAAGCGTACACCACAAGGAGCTTACTCATACCCAAGTCTGTAAAAAATTACTTCTAAGCACTTGGAGCTTCTGAATTCAGATGTACAGTTTAGTAATTCTCTCCTTTGTTCTGACTTGGCCACTGAAAGACCTCTCTCCCATCCTAGTCCTACGCAGATTGCTCTTTCATTTAATGCCTTGGTTCTCAACTGGTGGGTCGTGACCCCATTTTAAGTGGGTCCCCGTAAGACTTCCACTTTTCTAGGTGAGAGGCTCCTCAGCCTCCCCCTAGTGCAGCACTGTCAGTTCCCGTGCCAAGCAGCCATTCAAAATATGCTGCTCGATGCTGAGCATCAGCTTGAGGTGGGGTGGGGCTATGGCTGGGAGAGAACTCCATCCATATGTGCATAGCTTACAGCTCCCTCACGTGTCCTGTAGAGGAGCCTGGACCTGAGTGATGTCACATTCTGGCTCCCGGCACCTCTACAGGGCACGCAAGGCAGCTATACAAGCAATGCACATATGGATGGAGCTCCAGCACACCAGCCCAGCAATGGACACACACCAGGCTGAGGATCTACTCCAGTTTAGGTAGGGAGACTGGGTGGACCTTAAAAAAATAAATGAAAACATTTTTGAAGTGTGTGTGTGTGTGTGTGTGTGTGTGTGTGAGAGTGTGAGAGATTTTGTCTGTGGTTGTTTGTGTCTGTCAGTGTTTTTGAGGGCCCGTTCACACTAGTACAGTGCGTTAATTGCATAGTACCATGCAATCGCACCTACTGTGCATTCTGGCGTGGGAGTTGTGTTGCCATTCATTTGAACCCACAGTTCGTACATCCCCGCACCGGAACGCGTGGTACCCTAATGCCGAGCGTTCTATTGCAGTGCAACTTGGGTCGCAATTTAATGACCAAGGACAAATATGGGTCCTGAGGTCACACAGGTTGAGAACCACTGATTTAATGTAAACTGTGGCTATAAAAGAAATAAAACACCCAGCATATGTGTTATAGCCATTGGAAAAAAAAACTGCCCTTAGAGTATATTATTATTATTATTGGGGCTGGCTTGCTGGTTGTGTCCAACTCCCATTAATTAAAATCTATGAACACAGAAAAATATCTTAGGCTTAAAGTGACACTTAGCACAGTAGTTTAAACTTAAAAATACATTTAAGTACCCCATCTATTCACAAAAATGTATCTTATTTGTGTATTACTCAGCTGTAGAGTCTCAAATCATATCTGATTTAATGCTCACACTGTCCTTCCTTCTGGAGGGTGGCTACTTTTGTTCCCCATGATCCCTGTATGTGTTGTAAAGTAGCCACTGGTCCAAGCTCACTCCGGTGATGGACTACAATCTTAATACAAGTTAGTAAACTAAAGGTAAGATTGTAGTCCATCACGAGAGAGAGCTTGGAGTGGTGGCGGCTACTTTACAACACACACGGACCATGGTGAACAAAAGTAGCCACCCTCCAGAAGGAAGGACAGTGTCAGCACAAATTGAAAGATGAATTGAAGGTCTACAGGCGAGTGATACACAAATAAGATGCATTTTTCTATATAAAATAATTCCCTTGAACTTGGTAGGAACTTGCTTTTGAGATTATAATCGATTTAGTCGATTAGTTGTTGCAGCCCTAGAACAAATGAAAACGAAATTGAAACGAAAATTTGTACAGATTACCGCCAACGAATTTCGTCCGAATTCCGAAACGAATTGACTTTCGGACCAGAATTCCGAAAAACAACTCAAAATCTGAATCAAAACGAAACAAATTTTTTGCTGGTGCACATGTCTAACAACTATATATCGTTTAAATAATATCTTCAAATCATGTATTGATGTGCAGTGGATCCAACCTTCTACGTGTTTTGCCTGCTTATCTCCTACTCTGTCCACCTTCAGGAGATCCTTGAACACTCATCTCTTTAGGGAGGCCTATTACCACCTTGATGTAACCGTCCTTTCAGTTCTTCCATTAAATCATCCCAAACCGCCATTACCTTTTGTATGACTTGCCACTTGCCCCTCCTACTAGATTGTAAGCCCTAACGAGAAGGGCCATCTTACCTCTTGTACTGAAATTGTATTGTTTAACTGCATTGTCTCCCTCAGTTTTGTAAAGCGCTGCGCAAACTGTTGGTGCTATATGAATCCTGTATAATAATAATAAGAAAAGTTTACAATGATGACAAAAACAATTCTTCGTTGCCAATTAATCATCTATCCAAGAGTAATACAATAACACCAACACAGTCCCTACACCAAAGAAGACATAATTAACAAACATCAATACATCCAAACTAACAAAATATAACCCATAAACTGAACAGATAATAACTAGTCAACCAGGTGCATATATAATAACTAGTCAACCAGGTGCATGTATATTACCAATCCAAGGGAATGTGGATTTTCTGGACTCTATGGTTTCATGTAATGGGTCTTCTCTCCTCCAGCTGTCTTTATTCTGATAGCCCTTCCTCAGTGTCTCTGGCCTATCCATCTTCATCCTAGTTGCTCCCATTCACTCATATGATGAACCCACGATTGGACCAAAGAACACAATCATATCCTTCTCACGAAAGTGATTGGATGGCAACTGTCTTTGATATAATAAACACCTGTTTGGCTATTAATAATGTTTGGCACAAGTCTGAGAATTTTCTGTACACATTTATTTCATGTTATCTTCTTGAGTCCATGTCAGCTCTGACACTACCACACGCCACCTCATATTCACCTGTTATTGGGATCTCCGTGCCACAGTGCTTTCAGGGTACTGGCAATCCCGGTTGCCAGCAACTTAGTAAATAAAGTGCATTAAACCATGTGTTCCGCTTTTTATCACTCCCTATGGACACTGCTCACCTTCACTTTAATAGCTAAGAAGGCTAATTCCTGCATGGTCTACTACCGCATTTGGATGACGCATGCTCTTTTATTCCACAGACTACTAGTCTTCCTGTTTAAGACTTTGTACAGGCTGTTCTTTATCTGGCTCCCCCTGTACTACCTCCTGCGACTGTTTGATTAGTAGTTGGTTCTGTCTACACTTCAGCCACCTTTTGAACCTCAGGCTTATTCCCTTCTCCAACTTTACTACCATCACCTGTGCGTGGTGTGTTTTCTGAGATGGCGACCTTGTCCTGTAAAAATGTTTTTCAGGTCATACACAGGGATGTATTGGTATTGAGACCCAGAGCATCTTTCCTTGTGAATGGGTTTTGGTTTCTACCTCATGGCATTTGTCTCTCAGCGTTCAACTCTAGTGCTTTAGGAAGTATGTTACTTTTCCTGGCCTAGATGTAGTTCATGCTTTTTGGGGTACCTCACTGCCATTGCTCCCGTTAGTAAATATGGTATGTTCTGTAAGCTCCCTAGAGATGTTATCCTGTTGGAAATGGCCCTTGCAAATGACTTAGTCAAAGGACCCCTCATTCCACATCCCATTCCAGCTCGCGAGTCTTACAGGCGATCTACTATTACTGCCTTAGGGGAGTTGTAAAGCTCTTCTCACACCTCGGTAGACAGTACTTTGGAATGTCCAAATAACTTCAAGATCTCTGTGTCCTTCAATAAATGGAGTAAAAATCCTTTTCTAGATCGTACACCGCAGGACACCGGAATTTAATGCTTCAATGGATGGGTTATTCAGCTACCTTTTTTAGATGATTGGACATGGGGATATCAATTTAAGCGTAAGACAGCCCTATATTGGCCCTCCCAACCTGCCTCAGTTTTTTACCAAGGTCAGGTGGATAGGACACTGGCAAATGGAAAGGTTGTAAGCCAGCCCCTGTAAAACCCCTCCAGCATGCATTAGGGGAGTCAATGATGGAGGACGATCTGGGTGTACTGGTAGACCCATAGACTCAATAATAGCATTCAATGTCAAGCAGCAGTTTCTAAAGCAAGCAAAATACTTTCTTGTATTAAAAGGGTATAGACTCCAGAGATAGAGACATGATCCTGCCCCTGTACCAAGCATTAGTTAGACCTCATCTGGAATATGCAGTTGAGTTTTGGGCACCAGTTCACAAAAAGGATGTTGTGGAACTGGAGAAAGTGCAGAGAAGGGCAACTAAACTCATAATAGGCATGGGAGAACTCCGCTATGAGGAAAGATTAACTGACCTAAATTTGTTCTCTCTGGAGAAGAGGCGATTAAGGGGGGGACATGATCACCATGTATAAATACATAAATGGTCCATATAGTGAGCTTGGTGCCAAATTATTCACTTTAAGGTCACTGCAAAGGACAAGGGGGCACTCTGCGCCTGGAGGAAAAGAGGTTTAACCTTTGCATAAGGAAAGGATTCTCCACAGAGCTGTGAAAATGTGGAATAGACTCCCCCAGGAGCTCGTTCTTGCTAGCTCAGTTAATTGTATTCCTAAATGCACACAATATTACTAGTTATTGACTTCTTATAGGTATATTAAGCATCAGAGATTGTTGATTCAGGGAATATCCGATTGTCTTATGGGATCAGGAAGGAATTTTTTTTACCTGTTGGAGCAAATTGAACCATGCTTTTTTTTGCCTTCCTCTGGATCAACAGTGGGTAATTGTGGGCATAGCGTTCTGTTTAGGCTTTTTTTTTTTCTTCATATCCCTATAGGCTGAACGCCAGGGACTAACTATGTAACTATGCATTGTTTTTGCTAGTGCCATAGAAGGTTGGATGCCTTTTTTTTCAGCTCTGCTAGCTGTCCTTGCTGTGTGTAATTTTTCTTCAGTTACTGCAATCAAAATTCTTAGGTTCTTTGCACTGGACTCTGCATTGTGGCGATTTGCAGACTTTTGTGTGGTGTTGGCCGTATGCTTATTAGGTCGAGAGTTGTGGCACAGCCCCAGGTGGGACCTTGTCTCTGAAGACTCACTAATTGTGTAAGGCTCACCCTTCTCCTTTAATCTACTTCGGCAGCAGGTTTAGAACCTTGGAGCTTAATTTCCACACAGCCTGTAGCACTTTCATTTGGAAGTCAGCTGACCCCACTGATCAGCCTTCTGCATGAAAGTAAGCCCCCACTTCTAGAAGTGGGAGACGTTTTGTACATCCAGATGGCTCATTGGGTATTTTGCCACTCCAGCATTTGGGTTCAAGACATCCTTTTAACAGACAGGTTAACCCCTTGTGTATGGCATCTCCCTCAGCTGCCCCTGATAAAATTTTTTTCCTGCTACTGCACATTGCAGTGCATCTTCCCAGGTCTTCATGGTTCCTTGCACCCTGTAAACCTGATATTCGTGTTCTAGTGGGAAAATGCCTTCGGGAGTTGTTCCCTGCATGGAACTGCACTTCTTTTTTCAGGATAATTCTATATGCTCTGCAGGGGTCTGAATTTTTTTTAAAAAAACTACCTGTCCAAGGAATAAAGCCGAGGCCCGGAACTACTTGTCCGCCATGACAATCTACTTGTCCTGATAAAAATTTTTAATTTTTTACCCAAAACCGTATTTAGCAGTGCTTAGAAGAGCTTCTCATTGGTCAGCGCCATCCGGTGATCGCGCTGACCAACGAGTGCTTGCAATTTGAGATCGAAATTCAGAATACATGGCACAGGTACAGATAGTACACCCATACTGGCGAACGTTAATGACCGTTCGCCGAAAGGCAAGTATAGTGGGAGGGAGAGGGGGCCAGATTTGTGCGGGTAATCCCATTTTTCCAAATTATTTGGGAAAGTGGATTTACCCTTTTAGGGCTGGTGCAGACTTGGGCGATCATGTGCGGTTGCATACAGTGTTTGCCATGCGGCCCCATTGATTTCAATTAGGTTACATCCGTGTATACCTTTTTTCACGACACACGCACTGCGCTGTGATTTCAACCGCGATTTTACGTGATTGCACGGGTGCAGTATTACGGTAGTGTGCGATTCCGTGACCACCCGGCCATCCGCACGGTTTCATGCACAGTTGCCGCATGGTCACACACACAATGGCCTATGCATGCGTTTATTCGCATGCAGATGGTAGAGGCAGCAGGGTTGGTTTTATTTTATTTTTTTACTTTGTAAAATTTTTAATTTTTATTCTTTTTGACTTTATCGCCTTTTTTATTTTTTACATTTTTATCTATTTCCATTTTTAATTGTTATTTTTTGACATTTGTATGTATTTATATTTTAAATTTTTATTTATTTTATTATTTTTTGAGAATTTTGTTTTTCACTTAGCAATAAAGTTATCACACAGGAGCTAACAAGCTCTCTTTGGTTCTCTCTATTGACCCTGTCACCTCCAACACAGGAGTTCTAGCACAGCGCTGTGCTCGTTCTTCTGTGACAGGATGGCTGTGAGTGCAGCTTTCCTGTCATTGCTCACACTAAGCTCTGCTCCCCCCTTCATCCTGATCTAATTTGCTGGGATTTGTTGTATTCCTCTATAGCTGCTGGTATCCTTCATTGCGCTTTATAATGTATTGCTGGGATTTGTTGTATTCCTCTATAGCTGCTGGTATTCTGCATCACGCTGTATAATGTATTATTGTTGGGATTTGTAGTCCTCTATAACCGGTGCCATTCTGCATTGCGCTGCATAATTTTACACTTTCCATTTTACTATATTGCACACCACACTTGGGTTTTTTTTTTTTTTTACTTCCACTGCTCCAAGCTTGCTCCTGTGATGGACTACAATCTCAATATAAACTAGTAGTCCATCACTGGAGCCTTTTTTTTTTAATCCGATAAATCGAACATAATAGGCTAACTGATCGATTTTGAAAAAATTGTTAGCTGCAGCCCTAAAATCCTCTAAAGTCTACACCTATCACCTGGAGATAGGTCTTTACATGGTGGTTTACCATCCTCTTAAAGATGTTCCCTCAGATCCCTTTTCCCAGTCCTGTCTTAAATCAGATGAATGTTCTTATCTGTTTAGCAAAGGTTCCTGCCCCTCTCTCCCTCAATGACTATGGATGCTTTGTTGGACCAGAGTGGGTTTGACGATTCTTAGTACCATGTTCTGGATCAATATTAGGCAGACCCTTCAGAGTTCCTCTGTTAGACTTCAGAAACACTTCAGGGTGTTAAAGTGCATGGGTCTTTTTCATCCTTCTGGTGTTCCTATGCACCAGTTAGGAGGTATGGTTTACTTTCATCCCTGCCTACCCTTCTAGGGGATACCAGTCTCAGGGGTCTTTTGGCTATCCTTATGGGGTATGACGTTGTGAGGATCTCATTTTCCTTGGCTATCTCATTTAGATTTTGGTTGTCTGACCAGGCAACCTCACTTGTCACGGAACTTTCATTCTCTGTATCTCAAGGGTTTAGTATTAGACCTGGGCCTTTTGTTTATAGACCATTGGTGTTCTCTAATGGCCCTCTTTTTAATTTTTGTCTCTGGAGACCTGTTCTGTGTGTTTGTCATACCAAGTTGTTGGTTTATTTTGCCTAAATTGGTGAGTTTTTGTCCACAGCCTCTCGCTGGTGCAGGCTCTTTTTTTGAGTCATTCCCCTTAGCAGTGATCCCTTCTGTCCTGGTATTGAGCATCAGATTGATCCTCTGTGGCCTTCCAATTGTTGGCAAATTCCCCTTTCTTGGAGGGGACTACACCATCTGGTTCAGATGGGGCATTGGTTCTTCTAGTAGCCCTGAGTTGCAGATTGTTCCTAGTCCCTCCTTGAACTTGTCAGTGGCTGTTGCCCACCCCTCAGTTGAACTGCTTTTAGATGTCCTGACTATTCCTGAATTCCTTTGTCCCTTACTGTAAAAATCTTTTTCTTGGAGTCCATTGAGAGACATATGTCCCTTCCCTCTGTGTATTTTGCTTGCCATCTGTAATGCTTTCCCACAAAACTGAGGCATGCTGGATAAAGGAGGGCTATATAGGGGGGCTGGCTAACAAATTTTCTGTTTTGCCAGTGTCCCAACCTCCTAAAGGTGGCAGTATAACTTGTTTCTGAATTCCCGTGTCCCTCAATAGACTCCAAGAAATAATTTTAGAAGTACAAAAATTGTATTATGTTTGTTTTGCGTCATTTAACCTCTTTCATATTTTTTTATTTCAATAATTTTTGAGTATTTTAGACATAACAGGTACTCAAACAAATAAGGCACAGATAAGTATCATCAGAGGAAATCGTTACAAGTATCAAACAGGATACAGTGCAACCACTAGAGGTACAGGGATCAGTGTAAACAGTAAGGACTGATCTAGTGAGGTAATGTGAGCACCTCAGGGAGGATAGAAAAGGCAGAGAGGGATGGGGGGGGGAGAGAGGGAAGAAGGATGAGAAGGGGAAAGGGTGAAAGTCGGGTACAATATGCAAACAGAACTGAGTGAATCACAACAAACAGTAAGGTTTAGTTAACCATTTATCCCAGCAATTCCGAAAAGAGGCATATTTTATGGTTTTTCTTTCATAATTTGACAACGCAGTTTAGACCTCATGTAGACTTGCCTCGTTTAGCATCTGTAAATCCCTTTCCCCTGTTTGTGGGTTGTAGTTGCAGAATTTTGCCTGCATACAAATGATGATGATGCTCAATTCTGATGTTTCCACGCCCCCCCCCCCCCCATGTCCGTTATTTTC